>NC_052153.1:7126543-7204879 GCF_902713615.1 Scyliorhinus canicula
CCTCTCTCACACTCTCTCTCTGCCTCTCTCACACTCACTCTCTCTCTCTCTGCCTCCCTCACACTCTCTCTCTGCCTCTCTCACACTCTGCCTCTCTCACACTCTCTCTCTCTGCCTCTCTCACACTTACTCTCTCTCTCTCTCTGCCACTCTCACACGCTCTCTCTCTGCCTCTCACACTCACACTCTCTCTCTGCCTCTCTCACTCTCTCTCTCTCTCTCTGCCTCTCTCACACTCTCTTTCCTGCCTCCCTCACACCACTGTCTCTCTCTCTGCCTCTCTCACACCCTCTCTCTCTCTGCCTCTCTCTCTCACACACTCTCTCTCACACTCTCTCACAGTCACTCTCTGCCTCTCTCACACACTCTCTCTGCCTCTCTCTCTCTGCCTCTCTCTCACACACACTCTCTCTCTCTGCCTCTCTCTCTCACACACTCTCTCTCTGCCTCTCTCACACTCACTCTCTCTCTCTGCCTCTCTCACACTCTCTCTCTGCCTCTCTCACACCCTCTCTCTCTCTCTCTCTCTCTGCCTCTCACTCCACTCTCACTCTGCCTCTACCACTCTCTCTCTCTCTCTGCCTCTCTCACACACTCTGCCTCTCTCACACTCTCTCTCTGCCTCTCTCACAATCTCTCTCTGCCTCTCTCACACTCTCTCTCTCTCTCTGCCTCTCACACTCTCTCTCTCTCTCTGCCTCTCTCTCTCACACACTCTGCCTCTCTCACACTCTCTTCTTTCTCTCTCTGCCTCTCTCACACTCACTCTCTGTCTCTCTGCTCTCACTCTCCACACACTCCTCTCTCTCTCTGCCTCTCTCCCACTCTCTCTCTCTGCCTCTCTCCACACTCTCTCTGCCTCTCTCACACACTCTCTCTCTCTGCCTCTCTCACACACTCTCTCTCTCCTCTCTCTCTCTCTCTCCTCTCACACTCTCTCCTCTCTCGCTCCTCTCTCACACACTCTGCCTCTCTCACACTCACTCTCTTCTCTCTCTGCCTCTCTCACACACACTCTCTCTCTCTCTCTCTCTCTGCCTCCACACACTCTCTCTCTCTCTGCCTCTCTCACACACTCTCTCTCTCTCTGCCTCTCTCACCACTCTCTCTGCTTCTCACACTCTCTCTCTCTCTCTCTCTCGCTCTCTGCCTCTCTCACACTCACTCTCTCTGTCTGCCTCTCTCTCACACACTCTCTCTCTCACACACACTGTCTCTCACACACACTCCTCTCTCTCTCTCCACACACTCTCTCTCACACCACCATCCTCTCTCACACACACTCTCTCTCTCTCTCATACTCTCTCGCTCTCTCACACACACTCTCTCTCTCTCACACACTCTCTCTCACAGTCTCTCTCTCACACACACTCTCTCTCTCTCTCACACACCACTCTCTCTCACACACAGGCACTGTCTGCCTCTCTCACACACACTCTCTCTCTCAAACACTCTCTCTCTCACACACAGGCACTGTCTGCCTCTCTCACACACACACTCTCTCACACACTGTCTCACTCTCAAACACTCTCTCTCACACACAGGCACGTTCTGCCTCTCTCACACACACACACTCTCTCTCACACACACACTCTCTCTCTCTCTCTCACACACTCTCTCTCTCACACACAGGCACTGTCTGCCTCTTTCTCTCTCTCTCTCTGCCTCACTCACACACTCTCTCTCACACACACACAGGCACTGTCTGCCTCTCACACACACTCTCTCTCTCTCTCTGCCTCTCTCACTCTCTCTCTCTCTCTCTCACACTCTCTCGCTCTCTCTCTCTCTCTCTCTCTCCACTCACTCTCTCTCTCTCTGCCTCTCTCTCACTCTCCTCTCTCTGCCTCCTCACACTCTCTCTCTGCCTCTCTCACACTCACTCTCTCTCTCTCCTGCCTCTCTCCACCTCTCTCTCCCTCTCACACTCTCTCTCTCACACTCTCTCTCTCCATTCTCCCTCTCACACTCACTCTCTCTCTCCATTCTCTCTCACACTCTCTCTCTGCCTCTCTCACACTCACTCTCTCTGCCTGCTCTCACACTCACACTCACTCTCTCTCTCCTCTGCCTCTCTCACACGCTCTCTCTCTGCCTCTCTCACACTCACACTCTCTCTGCCTCTGCCTCCTCCACTCTCTCTCTCCCTCTCTGCCTCCTCACACTCTCTTTCTCTCCTCTCTCACACTCACTGTCTCTCTCTGCCTCTCTCACACTCTCTCTCTCTCTCTGCCTCTCTCTCTCACACACTCTCTCTCACACTCTCTCAGTCACTCTCTGCCTCTCTCACACACTCTCTCTCTGCCTCTCTCTCTCTGCCTCTCTCTCACACACACTCTCTCTCTGCCTCTCTCTCACACACTCTCTCTCTGCCTCTCTCACACTCACTCTCTCTCTCTGCCTCTCTCACACCTCTCACACTCTCTCTCTGCCTCTCTCACACACTCTCTCTCTGTGCCTCTCACTCACACTCTCTCTGCCTCTCTCACACTCTCTCTCTCTCTCTGCCTCTCTCACACACTCTGCCTCTCTCACACTCTCTCTCTGCCTCTCTCACACTCTCTCTCTGCCTCTCTCACACTCTCTCTCTTTCTCTGCCTCTCACACTCTCTCTCTCTCTCTGCCTCTCTCACACACTCTGCCTCTCACACTCTCTTCTTTCTCTGCCTCTCTCACACTCACTCTCTCTCTCTGCCTCTCTCACACACACACTCTCTCTCTCTCTGCCTCTCTCACACTCTCTCTCTCTGCCTCTCTCACACACTCTCTCTCTGCCTCTCTCACACACTCTCTCTGCCTCTCACACTCTCTCTCTCTCTCTGCCTCTCTCACACACTCTGCCTCTCTCACACTCTCTTCTTTCTCTGCCTCTCTCACACTCACTCTCTCTCTCGCCTCTCTCACACACACTCTCTCTCTCTCTCTGCCTCTCTCACACTCTCTCTCTCTGCCTCTCTCACACACTCTCTCTCTGCCTCTCTCACACTCACACTCTCTCTCTCCTCTCTCACACACTCACTCTCTCTGTCTGCCTCTCTCTCACACACACCCTCTCGCTCTGCCTCTCACACTCTCTCTTTGCCTCTCTCACACACTCACTCTCTGTCTGTCTGCCTCTCTCATACACTCACACCCTCTCGCTCTGCCTCTCTCTCACACACGCTCTCTCTCTCTGCCTCTCTCACACACTCTCTCTCTCTGCCTCTCTCACACTCTCTCACACTCTCTCTCTCTCTCTCTGCCTGTCTCACACACTCACTCTCTCTGTCTGCCTCTCTCTCACACACGCCCTCTCGCTCTGCCTCTTACACTCTCTCTCTGCCTCTTTCACACACTCACTCTCTGTCTGTCTGCCTCTCTCATACGCTCACTCACTCTCTCTCTGCCTCTCTCACACCCTCTCTCTCTCTCTGCCTCTCTCTGACACACGCTCTCTCTCTCTGCCTCTCTCACACTCGCTCTCCCTCTGCCTCTCTCTCACACAGACTCACTCTCTCCCTTTCTGACTCTGTCTCACACTCTCTGTGACTCTCTCACACTCACACTCTCTGTTCATTTAGCAGTTGGGGGAGGACAGGGTGCTTTCGGGTTCCACCTTCTGTGACAGCGACAGGTGTGGAGGTGGTCTCCAGTCTAGACCGTATCAGGGAAAGAGTCAAAGGGATACCAATGCCCACTCCCGTCACCCCTTAAAATCCCCGCCCTCCCTTACCCTCCCTCCCTCCCTCACTGACTGAGCTCACAACTCAGGTGCAGTTTGTCCCTCTGTGTCAGAGGATTAGTGCGAGCGAACGTGAAAGAGACTAACAAAGAAGTCCCCAGTATCTGGCTGATTTGTCCACTCTGCTTGCTTCACGCACTCAGCCATGGGAAGATGTGGAAGAATGTGGTTGATATCCTGTATTTGTATTTAATTCTGTGCTGGATTCCTGCCCCCCCCTCCCCCCAACAGTGTGAGACCTCAAACATGTGGAGTGTGTTCCTCCGTGTTTATCCATCCTCATTCAAAACCTCAGAACCTCCCATAGTACTTTCTTTTTTTAAATATAAATTTTTTACAATTAAGGGGCAATTTAGCGTGGCCAATCCACCTACCCTGCACATCTTTGGGTTGTGGGGGCGAAACCCACGCAGACACGGGGAGAATGTGCAAACTCCACACGGACAGTGACCCAGAGCCGGGATCGAACCTGGGACCTCAGCGCCGTGAGGCAGCTGTGCTAACCACTAGGCCACCGTGCTGCCCTCGCATAGTACTTTCTACCCAATTAGTAAGACCAGTCCCGAGGGGAAGTCCCCCAAATGTATTAAAACCTTCACAAGATCCCTCCATTTGTTACCCACTGTGGGCATTATCCTGGGCCAAGCCCGAATTTGCAAGGAAAATCACTCAATTTGTTAACTTCCGACTGGGGTACCCCAAATTGTAATGCCCCAGGGTGAGGAGCGATGAACCAGCTCCCCTTCTTTATTCAATCCCCTCAATTAGTCATAACGAGAGCCAGGACTCTCTGGTTGTCGGGATTCACTTTCCCCACCAGCAGCGCACCCCAGTTTCCATTAAATCCCTTTTCCCAGCCCCAATATTTACGTTTTAATAGAAGTCAATTTCACCAAACTTTCTTGAGTTTAAGCAAGAGTTGAGTTTATTAACTACGAAACACAAGAAAATGATAAAGTGCATGGATATTCATACAGATTGCAAATGAAAATTGAGTCCAAAGCAAATAAGTTTAAAAATAAGCATACAAAACAGTTCTTGACTTGTTTGTGAGGAGCAGATGCTGAAACATTGCAGCCTTTGCGATTTACGATTCGGTAACGCCGACTTCAACGGGTGAATAGTCAAGTTTTGACAGTCCAATGTTCTGCAGCTCAGCTGAGAAACTGCCTTCGTTCCCCTTTCAGTTGTAACTTTGCTGGTTTGCCTTACTTCAGCAGTCAGAGAGAGACAGAGATTTGTATTTCACCTGCCTCCAAGCACAGGCAACAGCTGCTGTCCTTTTGCTTCTATGTCACACACTTACACGCACCGCAACAGTCAACAGCTGATCACGCTTTGCAGCTGGCTTTTATCCCAGTCTTTGAACATTCCTGGAAGGCAAAACTCCCAAATCCATCTGGGACGTTATTGTAGGTTAGCAAGCCTGCAGAGATAATACTCATCTTCCAATAGCTCCAATTGTCTCCATAGGAGATAGTTTCTGAATGTCATTCTTGCCTTTGATGTATCTTTGTCTGGAGACAGAGTGTGATTCCATTGTCTCTCTCTCCCATTTGTATCACCCACCAGAAATTCAGACAGTGCTGGAATTTACATTCTCAGCCATCTTTAGCTTGTATGTCCATTTTTAACACCACAGATCCCATTCAAAGTTCAATATTTCGGTGCATAATTGTACGTTTTTTGGCCATCTTCAGGACACAATACAGTACTTCTTTAAGTGTAGTCACTGTTGTTAGAACCAAGAAATGATACAGCAGAAAGAGAGGCAGACATCTTGTCCATGCCAGCCTAAAGACACCCAGGTGCCCTATCTAATCCCAGCTTCCTGTACCCGATCCATAGCCCTGCAGTTTACAGCACTTAAGGTGCAGATGATCCAGATACTTTTTAAAAAGAGGTTAGGGTCTCTGCCTCCATACCAACTCAGGCAGTGAATTCCAGAAACCCACCTTCCTCGGCATAAATACATTTTTCCTCACATTCCCTCTAATCCTTCTGCCACTTAGCTTGAATCTATGACCCATGGTTTTTGAACTCTCTGCCAAGGGAAACAAGTTCCTCCTGTCTACTTTATCTCCATCCCTCACAATTTTGTAGACCTCAATCATGTCGCCCCCTCATCCCTCTCCTTTCCAAGGAAAACAATACCAGCCTCCCAAATCTCTCCTTAGGCAACAATTCTCCAACACGAGAAACATTCTAGTAAATCTTCTCTGCACTCTCCCCATATTACAATTACATCCTTCCTGTAATGTGGTTGTGGTGTTCTTTGTGTTACTAATATTAGGATGGTTGGTGCAGTGTTCACAAAGACCACAAATTGAACAAAGCTATAAATTTATTAACGCTACTAATTTGGATTCAACACTTACTCCTAGGTAATACGCAATTAATAATAAACATATAATCTACATCAGGCATTGTCAAACTCGGGGGGGGCGTGACCCGCGGGTGGGTGTCGGGTGGGTGTCGGGAGGGTCGCGGACCCTTCTGTCGCGGCGCTCCCGATCGCGCAAATCTGCACGCAGCAGCCACAGCAGCCGGCTGTTAATAACGCCGGCTGCAAGCGGCCTTCAAAACGGCTGCGAACATGTAAAAAAAATGAGGCCGCACTGCACATGCATGCCAGATCATCAGCGCGTATGCGCAGTGCGGACACTTTTTTTTTAAACGGCTTTTTGTTTTACAAGTTCGGGGGGGGTTTTGTTCATTTATTTTATTCATTTAATTTTATTTTTTTTTTCATTTTTTTTAACAAGTTCAAGGGGGTTTTATTTGATAAAACTTTAAAGGAAAAAAATGCAGAACTTTGGACAGATGGAGACTCCATACTTTCCAACACTGGAAGGCTTCACTTTTATCCAACAGGTTCCATTGGAGGAGTGTGTACGAGGGCCAAAGGGACCCAAAACCATTTCCTCCATTTTTGTCAGCAGCAAACAAGGTAAGAGAAAATGGTGGGTCGCGCAGGTCGGCCGGCGTGGGTTGCGAAGGTCGGCCAGCGTGGGTCGCGAAGGTCGGCCAGCGTGGGTCACGAAGGTCGGCCGGGTTGGGTCCCAAAGGTTGGCCGGTTGGTAAAAATGGGTCCCTGGAAAAAAAATTTGAAGAACACTGATCTACTACTAATCTCTACACTATTACATTAACTATGATCCGCTCTCACTCACACTATCTTTCTTTCACTCTGTTCTCTAGCTTTCTCCTCAACCTCTCACCATAAGGCTTAGCATCAGTGTCTTTTATACTTGTACATCTAGCTCCCTCTAGTGGTTGATTTAGACATTTCATTAACCTTTGCAGTTCTTACATTAATGATAATGCCTCAGTGGTGACCAGAACTGCACACAATACTCCAGTTGTGGCCTCACCCGTGTCTTATACAGTTCCATCATTATATCCCTACTTTTGTATTCTATACTTCTGCCAATGAAGGGACGCATTTGTTCTTAGGAAGTGCAAGGATGATTTATACACAACAAGCTCCCAGAATACAGCAACATTGGATGGGATACCCGGAATTCCAACCAAAAGTCAGCAAGCGTTTGGACACTCTCAGTCCTGCCCATGATGACTGCCGCAGTGGAGAAGGAAAACCTTAGCCATTAAAATCACCAGATAATCTGTTTGTTTAGCAGTGTTGATTGAGGAACAAATATTGGCCACACTCCTGGGGAAAATTCCCCTCGCTCTTCTCCAAGATAGTGCCACAGGATCGCCATAGACCGGCCAAGCAGTACATCTGTTTAACCTCTCCGAGAGACAGCACCCCTGCACTTTGCAGTGCTCCCTCAGTACTAAACTACAGTGGCAGCCTGAACCTTTGAGCGCAAACGGTAGCATAGTGGTTAGCACAGTTGCTCAAGGGTCCCAGGTTCGATTCCCGGAGTGGATCACTGTCTGTGCGGAGTCTGCACGCTCTCCCCGTGTCTGTGTGGGTTTCCTCCGGTTTCCTCCCACATTCCAAAGATGTGCAGGTGAGGTGGATTGGCCATGATAAATTGCCCCTTAGTGTCCAAAAAGGTTAGATGTGGTTACTGGGGAACGAGATAGGGTGGAGGTGTGGGCTAGAGTAGGGTGTTCTTTCCAGCGGCCGGTGCAGACTCGATGGGCCCAATGGCCTCCTTCTGCACTGTAAATTCTATGAGCGGGACTTGAACCCACAACATTCTGACTCCGAGGCGGGACTGTTACCCACGGGACCATCATTGTCAAACAGGTTAGCAAGCAAAGGCTCGGGGAGAGAATTCGGTCTCTCGGGGAGAGAGCCAAGGACCTTGGCTGCTGAAGACTTGACCATCAATGGCTGAGTGATTCAAATCAGAATGTAGAAATGGCCAGAGATTTGGCCCAGCACAGAGTTCTCAGAGGCCTTGTTGGGCAGTGTTAGAGCGTCTTCGGCTCGCAGGGAAATTTGAAAACAAAGATGAGAATTTTAAAGTGGAGGCCAAGAAGATTTATATGGCTACGATAAATTGAAAAGCCACTGTTTTCCTCAAGAACTGCAATCATTTCTCATATTAACCAATGTGATTAGATTATTGATATGCTGAATTATGTTCGCAATCTGGTGTCTACTCCAGCCCTTCACTATGCGGTTAAGCAAAGAAATGGGCGGCACGGTAGCACAAGTGGTTAGCACTGTTGCTTCACAGCGGCAGGGACTCGGGTTCGATTCCCGGCTGGGTCACGGTCTGTGCGGAGTCTGCACGTTCTCCCCATGTCTGCGAGGGTTTCCTCCAGGTGCTCCAGTTTCCTCCCACAAGTCCCGAAAGACGTGCTTGTTAGGTGAATTGGACATTCTGAATTCTCCCTCTGTGTACCCAAACAGGCGCCGGAATGTGGCGACGAGGGGATTTTCGCAGTAACTTCATTGCAATGTTAATGTAAGCCTACTTGTGACACTAATAAAGATTATTATTATTAAGTCAATTGGATAGATAATGGAATTGAAATATCTGTTCGAGACATTTCGGACCAAACATTGATAGAATTTTAGAATTTGTTACTCAGGTATTTTTTTTTTTACATAGAATTTACATCATTCAACTCAACAGATCTTTGCTGGTATTTACGCTCTACGCAAGCTTCCTCTCACTCTACTTCATCTCATTGCACAAACAAAACTTTCCATTCCTTTCTCCCTCATCTATTTATCTAGTTCCCCTCAAATCATAGGATCCCTACATTGCAGAAGGAGGCCATTCAACCCATCGAGTCTGCACCGACCCACAGAAAGAGCACCCTACCTAGGCCCGTGGCCCATCCTTTCCCCGCAGCCCTGTAACCCCACCTAACCTTTTGGACACTAAGGGGCATTTGAGCATGGCCAATCCACCTAACCTGCACGTCTTTGGACTGTGGGAGGAAACCGGAGCACCCGGAGGAAACCCACGCAGACGCTGGGAGCAAGTGCAGACTCCGCAGTCACCCAAGGTCGGAATTGATCCCGGGTCCCTGGAGCTGTGGGGCAGCAGTGCTAACCACTGTGCCACCGGACGTATCTTTGCTAGCTATTGCCGGTGCTAGCGACCTCCGCATTCTCACTCACAGTGGAGCTGATGGTGCAGTAGTAACCCAGAGACCTCGGGTAAAGCCCTGGGGACCAGGGGCCAAATCTCACCACAAACCCATTAATGTCCTTTCGGGAAAGGAGACCTCCCACCCTCAGCTGGCCTGGTCTATATGTGACTCCAGATCTGCAGGAGTCCAGTTGGCTCTTCAATGCCATCTGGAGTGGCCTTGTGAGCCATTCAGTTCAGGTGCAATTAGGGATGGGCAACAAATGCTGGCCTAGCCAGTGACGACCACATCCCACGGGGGAATCTTTAAAAAAACGCATGCTTCTAATTCTAGTTGTGGTGGTAAGCAGCCAGTTGGCTATAATGACACTGATATACTCTTCAGGATGGCTATGTAATCTACTTTCATTCCTTCGCGGCTTCTTAGGCCTTTTCAGAGGGGCAGTTAAGAGACAACCACATTGCTAGGGGGTCTGGAGTCACATGTAGGCCAGACCGGGTAAGGACGGCAGATTTCCCTCTCCTCAAGGATTGGTGATGATCCAATGATAGAGCAGGTGACAATGATAGAGCACGGTAGCATTGTGGATAGCACAATCGCTTCACAGCTCCAGGGTCCCAGGTTCGATTCCGGCTTGGGTCACTGTCTGTGCGGAGTCTGCACTTCCTCCCCGTGTGTGCGTGGGTTTCCTCCGGGTGCTCCGGTTTCCTCCCACAGTCCAAAGACGTGCAGGTTAGGTGGATTGGCCATGATAAATTGCCCTTAGTGTCTAAAATTGCCCTTAGTGTTGGGTGGGGTTACTGGGTTATGGGGATAGGGTGGAGGTGTTGACCTTGGGTAGGGTGCTCTTTCCAGGAGCCGATGCAGACTCGATGGGCCGAATGGCCTCCTTCTGCACTGTAAATTCTATGATCTATGAGCAGCTTTCAATTCCAGATCTTATTAATCTAATTTAAATTCCGCCAGCTGCCGTGGTAACACAACATTAGCCCGAGCCTCTAGATTAGTCGTTCAGTGACATTATCACAATGGCACCATTCACTCGCTCCCAAAGGAGGCACACAGAGAGAGCCATCCTGGTCGACAGGCTGGCAGAGTGTCCACAAGCGCTGGAGGGCAACTGACAGACCACACATGGCACCCCAAAGACCGATATAACAATCCATTCAGTGTAGGAAAAAGAAACTTCATTCTCATGATGTCCAGCTAGCAGACTGGCAATTATTTTATCATGAATGGCTGGAAGGCACCTGGGAAGTTGCTACGACTCTAGACTGATTGCTGGTACCAGTAGATTGGCCGATGAGGAAGGATTGAGTAGAATGGGTAAATATCCTCTGGTGTATGGAAGAATGAAGTGTGATAGCATTGAACTACATAGATTGGCAGGGCAGGAGAGTCCAAAACAAAGGGCATAGTCTCCGGATAAGAGATCTTTGGAATTCTCTACCCCACATTATAGTATGTTCATTAACGAGGTGGGTAGATTTTGGGGGGGGGGTATTAATTGGGAATCCGAGGACAGGTAGGAAAGTAGAGTTGATGTAGAAGATCATCCATGATCTTATGGAATGGTGGGGCAGGATTGAGAGCCTCGTGGCTACTCCTGCTCGTGTTTCACTTATTCCCGTGACGTTTGCATTGTGCGACAATCCACTAGACCTTGACTCAGAGCCATTTCTCCCCCTGGTTAATTCAGGATCTGCGTGATCCTGTACAGGTAGGGTTGATGACTCCAATGGGACCTCAGCTGACAGAGGCGCCCGCAGACACCATAAGGTCCGCACCTGGAGACTACATAGTTTGGACTGATTTTATCCGCATCCTTTGTATAATGTGATGATCCTCCATTCTACTTTGCCAGCATAATTTTGTTGTTATTGGGACTTGTTGCTGTATTTACGGTCATGAGATCATGGGCCATTCATTAATGTTGTCATGACGATGGATCAAAACCCCAAATTACATGCGGACCGATTGAACCTTGACATAAGACATGTTCTTATATAAAATGGATATACAAACTAATGAGAATGTAAATTCAGAGTCTGTCCAAATTGCTCCTGTGTAGATTATAATAAAAATCTGAGGGACAATGGAATGTATCATGTATTTAAATTGTGTATTGTAGACAGAACAATACTTTTCCCTGCACCTCGTTCCACATGACAATAAATCAAATCCTGAAAAGGAAGAAGCAATACAAACTGATATGTCATCTCCCGTGGAATAATTAAACTGAATGGGGGTGGGGTTAGGGGGGGGGGGGGGGGGGAGGTTAATTTGTCGGGGAAATTAGGAAACCCAATTTAAAGGAGGAGGTAAGAGTGCGGGTTAGCGATATGGCGGGCGGTTACCAGAAAATAAAAGTGAGGGACAGGACGGGTGAATGTCTTTATGCACCAGGGAATTATAGAAGAGGAAGAAATCTCAACAGTGGAACACATTTAAAAGCTTTGTATCTCAATGCACAAAGCATTCGGAACAAACTTAATGAGCTAACAGTGCAAATAGAAGCAAAAGATTATGACTTGGTGGGGATTACTGAAACGTGGTTACAGGGAGACCAGGTCTGGGAATTGAGGGCGGGATTTTCCCAGCCCGGGGTCGGCACGAATCGCGCCACGCCGCCCCGGCGCCGGCACGTGATTCGGCACAGAGCGGAGAATCGGCGCCATTGGCGCCAGCATGGTTGGTGCGGCGCCAGTCGGGGGCTGCTCTATGCAGGTGGCCCACCAATTCTCGGCCCGGGATGGGCCGAGTAGCCGTCGTAAAAACACCGAGTCCCACACTGGCGCCTCCACACCTGCTCTCAGCCGGCGGGAACTCAGCGTGGAAGGGTCGGGGTGGTGGCCTGTGGGTGGGGAGGGGGGGTCTGACCCCCGGGGGGGGGGGTCCTATGTGGCCTGGCCCGTGATCGGGGCCCACCGGCCTCTCTGGCTGGCGGCCTCCTATCTTCCGCGCCGGCCCATGTATTGCTGCGCCATGTTGCGTCGGGACCAGCGAGTTGAAGGAAGCCACTGCGCATGCGCGCATTGATGCCGGTGCCACTGCGCATGCGCGGATCCCGCGGCGCCCAGTTCACACCGGGATCAGCAGCTGGAGCGGTGGCAACCGTGGTACCGTGTAGGGGCCAGAATTGCTGATCCTGAGGCCGCGGTGACACCGTCGAGAAACTCAACACGTTTCTGACAGCGTCAACACTTAGAATCCCGCCCTGAATATCCAAGGGTACGCAGTATTTCAGAAAGACAGACTGAAAGGAAAAGGAGGTGTGGTAGCCCTGCTGGTGAGGAATGGAATCAGTGCTGGAATCAGTAATGACATGGATACTGGACATCAAGATGCGGAATCAGTCTAAAATAAAAAATAACAAAGGGAAGAAGTCCTTGGTAGGAGTAATCAATAGGTCCCCAAACAGTAATTCTGCAGTAGGGAACCAGGGAATACTGGGGGCTTGAAAGAAATGTATGGCAATAATCATGGGTAATTTTAATATGCACATAGACTGGAGGAATCAAATTGACAATGCATTAGAGATTGTTTCCTGGAACAGTCTGTTGGGAACTAACCAGGGAGAAGGCTACTCTCGATTTGGTCTTCTGTAATGAGGAGGGATTTATTAATGACCTCGTAGGTAAGGAGCTTTAGGCAGTAGTGACCACAATATGGTAGAATTCAAAGTTCAGTTTGGGGGCGAGAATGTGGAGTCCCACACTCGTGTTCTGGAATGAAACAAAGGAAATGACATAGGCTTGAGGACAGTTTTGGCCCTTATAGACTGGGCAGGAAGGCTTAAAGGTCGGACAGCTGATGAGCAGTGGCATTTGTTTAAGGAGATACTCAATTCTTCATGACAAAAATATATCCCAGTGAGGAAGAAAGATGGGAAGAGGTGATAAAAACATCCATGGCTAAACAAGGAGGTCAAAGACAATATAAACACAAAAGCTAAGGTATATCGTATTGCAAAGGCCAGTGGCCGGCTGGACGATTGGGAAACTTTCAAACATAAACAAAGGGATACTAAAAAAGTAATAAAAAGAGCGATGGGTAAATCACAAGAGAAAACTAACGCAGAATATAAAACAGGAGAGCTGAAGCTTCTATAACTGCATAAAAGGGAAGAGAGTTGCGAATGTGAATGTTGGTCCCTTGGGGGATGAAACTGGTGAGTTAATCGTGGGGAACACAGAAATGGCAAAGATGCTAAATCAATATAGTACCATTGCTATAGGAACGGGCAATTCAGAGGGAATAGAAAGGGCAGAACTTGGAACAATCAGCATCAATAGGGACACGGTCCTCAACAAACTCTTGGGATTGAATGCAGACAAGTCCCCAGGGCCTGATGGCCAACATCCGAGGGTGTTAAAGGAACTGGCAACGGGAATAGTGGATTCTTTAGTTATAATATTCCAAAATTCCCTGGATACAGAAAAGGTTCCAGTGGATTGGAAAAATCTTAATGTCACCCCCTTATCCAAAAAGGGAGGGAGACAGAATGTGGGAAATACCAGACTAGTTAGTTTAACATCTGTTGTTGGGAAATTGTTAGAATCAATTATCAAGGAAATAATATCAGGACATTTGGAAAATTAAAACACTATTCATCAGAGTCGGCGTGGTTTTATGAAGGGCAAATCATGTTCAAAAAATTTGCTAGAGTTCTTTGAAGGTATAACAAGCAAAGTGGATAATGGGGATCCTGTAGATGTAGTATATCTGGGCATCCGGAAGGCATTTGATAAGGTGCCGCACAGAAGGTTAGTTCACAAGGTGAGCTCTCATGGGGTTAGGGGTCATTTATTAACTTGGATAGAAGACTAGCTGACGGACAGGAGACAGAGAGTCGGGATAAATTGGTCTTTTTCTCAATAGCAAGGTGTAACTAGTGGGGTGCCACAGGGTTCTGTCCTTGGGTCCCAGCCATTTACAATCTATATTAATGATTTGGATACAGCGATAGAAGGTTCTCTAGCCAAATTTGCAGACAATACAAAAGTGGTGGATCAGTAAGTTGCAATGAGGAAATAAGAACCTTATAAATGGATATAGGTGGGTTCGGAGAGTGGGCCAAAATGTGGCAGATGGAGTTTAATGTGGATAAGTGTGAGGTCATGCATTTGGTTAGAAAAATGGGACGGCAATTTATTATCTAAATGGGGAAAGGCTTCGGGGTGCTCCATTGCAGAGGGATCTGGGCGCCTTGTTCATGAGTCACAGAAATTAGCATGCGGGTCAAGCAGATAATAAAGAAAGCGAACGGAATGTTGGCATTTATAGCTAAAGGAATTGAGTATAAAGGTAAGGAAGTGTTGCTGCAACTATACAAGGCATTGATGAGATCGCAGCTGGAGTATTGGGCACAGTTTCAGTCCCCTTATTTGAGGAAGGATGTAGTGGCTTTGGAGGCAGTTCAGAGGAGGTTCACTAGGTTGATTCCAGAGATGAGGAGTTTGTCGTATGAGGAGAGATTGAACAGTTTAGGCCGATACTCTTTAGAGCTTAGGGGTGGAATTCTCCGCAGGGGGCCGAATTCCTGAAGGCCGCCGTGAACTCGGCCGAGGTTCACGACGGCCTCGGAGCCCGCTCCCCGCACCTAATTCACCCCCACCCGGGGGGCTAGGAGCGGGCCTCCGTCTTTCTCAGCAGCGACCTCGACACGCCGAGAATGTGAAGTCATCTGCGCATGCGCGGGTTGCCGGTTCCAAACCGCGCATGCGCGGATGACTTCATCGCGCAGACGGCACGAACCCGCGCATGCGCGGTGGCCGTCTTTCTCCTCAGCCGCCCGGCAAGACGTGGCGGCTGGATCTTGACGGGCGGCGGAGGGGAAAGGGTGCGTCCGTTTTGGACGCTGGCCCGACGATCGGTGGGCACCGATCGCGGGCCTGTCCCGTCCCGAGCACAGTCGCGGTGCTCCCGTCCCAATAGGGCCCCTAGATGCCCCAAACGGGCATCTGGTGCCCGGTCACGAATGCAGCGACCAGGTGTGTTTGCCGCCATCGTGAACCGGGCGTGAAGGGCCGGCCGCTCGGCCCATTGGGCTCGGAGAATCGCCGTTCGCCATGAAAAACGGCGAGCGGCAATTTTTCCGAGCCGGGGGGGGGGGGGGGGGGGGGAATCACGTGGGGCACCAGGGGGGCATAAAAAATGTTGGGGGGCCCTCCCGCGATTCTCCCAGGCCGCGTGGGGAGCGGAGAATTGCGCCCTAGAAGAATGAGGGGAGATCTAATTGAGGTAGACAAGATGATAAACAGTATGGATAATGTAGACACGGAGCTGGTGCTTCCTCTTGTGGGGCATTCAATAACGAGAGGTCATAATCTTAGAACAAGAGGTCGCAATTTTAAAAGGGGTGTTGAGGAGAAACTACTTCTCCCAAAGGGTTGTGAATCTGTGGAATTGGCTACCCCAGAGTGCGGTGGATGTTGGGACAGTGAGTAAATTTAAGGAGGAATTAGACAGATTTTTAATTGGCAATGGAGACTGGGATAAAAACCCAGCTGTAAACCTGATCAGTGGACTAGTGCTGAGGTGTACAGGGTACAGAATAAAGCCAGCAGCGCGGGTTCAATTCCTGTACCAGCTTACCCGAACAGGTGTCGGAATGTGGCGACTAGGGGCTTTTCACAGTAACTTCATACTTGAGACAATAATAGGTTATTATTATTGTTATTTATAATCAGGTTCTGTTCAGATCAATTGGCTCGACAGCTGGTTCCTGATGCAGATCAAGGCCACCCCAGTGCCGGTTCAATCCTGGTACCGGCTGCGATTGTTCATGAAGACCCTGCATTTTCAATCCATGTCCCTCACCTGAGGTGTGGTGACCCTGAGGTTAAACCACCACCAGTCAACTCTCCCCCTTAAAGGGGAAGGTAACTTCTGGTCATCTGGGACTATAGTGACTTTACCTTTATCTGTATGTAGTAGGGTGCAACCGATTTATTATTTTGTGTATATTATCATAGAATTTACAGTGCAGAAGGAGGCCACTCAGCCCATCGAGTCCGCAACGGCTCTTGGTAAGAGCACCCTACCCAAGGTCAACACCTCCACCCTATCCCCATAACCCAGTAACCCCACCCAACACTAAGGGCAATTTTGGACACTAAGGGGCAATTTATCCTGGCCAATCCACCTAACCTGCACATCTTTGGACTGTGGGAGGAAACCGTAGCACCCGGAGGAAACCCACGCACACACGGGGAGGATGTGCAGACTCCACACAGACAGTGACCCAAGCCGGAATCGAACCTGGGACCATGGAGCTGTGCTGCCTTTATTAGTCGCTGATGAACTCATTCTTTCTCTGACTTGAGAAAGCCTGGTTTCTTTAGAATATTAATTTTAAAACATAAATACACTTTGACTGAGAAAAGTTATCCGTAAGGGGAGGAATCCTTTTTAACTTCATCCTGTTGTGGCCAACCGTGGGGGTTGAATAAATAAAGGGAGCCGGTTCAATCCTCCTCCCCAGGAGGGAGCAGAACTATTTGCAGGTTTGCCATCCAGAACTGGGGGTCATGCTGAGACAGGTCCCACAGAGGGGGGGCGGAGGGTAACAAAATTGGGGACCTCATCCAGTGATCGGTTGTGTCAGTATATTAGGCAAAAGAAAACTGCCGAAAGTGTGTTGACGCACATCCCCCGCCAAGAAATGAAATGAAAATCGCTTATTGTCACGAGTAGGCTTCAATGAAGTTACTGTGAAAAGCCCCTAGTCGCCACATTCCGGCGCCTGTCCGGGGAGGCTGGTACGGGAATCGAACCGTGCTGCTGGCCTGCTTGGTCTGCTTTAAAAGCCAGCGATTTAGCTGAGTGAGCTAAACCAGCCCCGGGAACCACAAATCAAAATAATCAAATTTACCCAATGACCCCCCCAATGGGAAAATTGCCAACCAGATTCTACCTTTTGAACTTTTACATGAACACGAATCAGAAACAGCCCACATTAAACGTGAATTAAACAGGCAAGTGGTACTTCAAATACAAAAGGCACATTTCACCTTTAACAGTCAATACAACGAAAATATGTCTCAAGCAACCACAAGTATTCACCTTCAGCATGTGTGGCACTGCGTAGCTACATAGAACATAGAACAGTACAGCACAGAACAGGCCCTTCGGCCCTCGATGTTGTGCCGAGCAATGATCACCCTACTCAAACCCACGTATCCACCCTATACCCGTAGCCCAACAACCCCCCCCCCCTTAACCTTACTATTAGGACACTAAGGGCAATTTAGCATGGCCAATCCACCTAACCCGCACATCTTTGGACTGTGGGAGGAAACCGGAGCACCCGGAGGAAACCCACGCAGACACGGGGAGGATGTGCAGAGTCCGCACAGACAGTGACCCAAGCCGGAATCGAACCTGGGACCCTGGAGCTGTGAAGCAATTGTGCTATCCACAATGCTACCGTGCTGCCCCGACAAGCTGCAGCCACGCTTAACCAATACACCCTCCCCCCAGTCCCCCCAGTCCCCCCAGTCCCCACACAGACACACACGCACACACTGATCGGGGCTGTAAAGATGGGACAGGTTGTGCTGGAGCGCCCATACAACTGATGGGTCGGCTGAGGCCAGAGGGCACTGACGGGGTGCCCTGGTGAGGTCACCTAATTGACCCAAGACACGAGGTTTAAATGGGCTGTCAGAGGCATGCACGTGGGCGTGGCTGCCTTGCCGGTTGCGGCAATGGTGTTGCGTACCCGTCCACCCCAACCCCACAGCCCGCCTCCTGGCCACCCCACACTACTGCCCCCAGCCCTGGCAGAAGCCCCCCCCCCCCCCCCCCCCCCCCCTCCGGCCAGCGGCACAGCTGTCGGCGAAGTATGGCCGTGCTGGGCACTGTCTGTACGCCCTCTCTCTCTCTGCCAGCAGCCACCAAGCCAGGCTCACTATATTTGAGAGCTCACGTGGACTGCGCCGTCGGCAACTCGGCCCATCGGAGGCAGAGAATCGCGGGCGGGCCCACTAATGAAATGCAAACGCCGATTGGAGTACGCGCGCCGTGCATCGCATTGACGCCGTTTCGAGGTGACGGAGCATCACGATTCGGCGTCAAACCGGCACCTGCAGCGATTTTGGCGCCAGGAGCTATTCTCCGCCCGTTCTCACGCCCCAATTTCGGCGTCAGCTAACGGAGAATCCCGCCCAACAGCTCTTATCTTTGGGTTCCATGGGCATGATTGTGATCAGCAAGGCACACACGGGTCATGACAGTCTGAAGGATGTAGGCTTCCAGAGTTTCTGTTCGGCTGCAGAATCAGCAACGCCATGGTACGCAGTTTACCCACTTCTGGTGAAAAAACCTCCCCGCTCTTTCGCGTCTCTGAACAATTTACCCAACTTTCAGGTCTCAGATGTAGCCATCTAAGATGGACACCAGTGAATACAAAATGGAAGACTGCAAAGAATGCAGGGAAAAACGGACATAGCAAAGAGCAAACAGCTTACAGAAGCAGTCAGCATTGAGACACTTGCAAAAACCGGTTTCCCGACAGCTGCAGAGTTCAGGCAGCGCTGTTAATGGGAAAACAGTTTACATATTAATGAGGTGATACCGGGACAGTCCCGGGCACAATAGATTCCGCACATGGTTCGGTCTCCTGTCTCCGGCCTCCGACTCCAGCCTCCAGACTCCTGTCTTTTACACCAGCCGTCGAGCAGCAGCCATCGATAAGTAAGTGCCAAACGACGATCGCTACCTTGACCCAGGCATTACTTATACCCGTGCCGACCAGTAGTAACAAGAAGTTGCAGACCAGAACGGAACGAAGGCCTTGTTCCCTGACCTTGCCTATTCCTTCTTAGATAAGTATTAGTCGTTTAATGGTAGAAGTAAGTTAGTCTTTAGCGTGTGCATGAGTATTTATTATAATTGTTATAATAAACTCTAACTGTTTGGACTTACTAATTGGTGCATAGCTTTATTGCTTTGAACTTGACCTTGATACTTGTGACGGTGTCTCTTACGGCACCTGGCGACTCCAGAGCATAGAAACGAGAAACAGAGCCAAGCGAGTGTTAAGCACACTTCCTCTGCTGGAGGAGTGTTAAACACACTTACTCAGAACGAGCAACACAGACCATTTTAGCCAGGCTGCACAGTGCCTCCATGCTCCCCCTCCTTCACAGTAACACTTTGCCGGTCTTCTCTGGTCACAGAGGCTTCTCATCTTAAATTCCTTACCCTGAGCACCGCTTCACCAGGCAGCACGGTAGCACAGTGGTTAGCAAGGTTGCTTCACAGTGCCAGGGTCCCAGGTTCGATTCCCGGCTTGGGTCACTGTCTGTGTGAAGTCTGCACGTTCTCCCCGTGTCTGCGTGGGTTTCCTCTGGGTGCTCCGGTTTCCTCCCACAGCCTAAAGACGTGCTGTTAGGTGGATTGGCCATGCAGAAATTGCCCTTAGGTTAGGTGGGGTTACTCGGGATAGAGGATGATTCACTCCACTTGCTCCACTGCGGTTTGCTGGAAGAGCACCCTACCTCTGCTCACTCCCCCCGCCCAAGCCCCGTAACTCCACCTAACCTGCACATCTTTGGAGGCGAAGGGACAATTTAGCACGGCCAATCCACCTAACGTGAACATCTTTCGACTGCAGGAAGAAACCGGAGATTCCAGAGGAAACCCACGCAGACACGAGGAGGACGTGCAAACTCCACACAGACAGTGACCCAAACGGGAATTGAACCCAGGTTCCTGTGCCACCGTGCGCAGTTTGTTTTCATTCTCCGACGCCTCAACCTCGCCCCTGCAGACTCCCGGCAAAGTCTCCTGATGTGTTCGACGCCTTGGTGAATTAGCCTTCTCCATTTTGGTCGGTCACAAGCCAAGGGTCACCCATCAGTCGGCAAGTATGTTTGACCTCTTTATGAAATGAAAATCGCTTATTGTCACGAGTAGGCTTCAAATGAAGTTACTGTGAAAAGCCCTTAGTCGCCACATTCCGGCGCCTGTTCAGGGAGGCTGATACGGGAATTGAACCGTGCTGCTGGCCAGCCTTGGTCTGCTTTAAAAGCCAGCTCTTTAGCCCTGTGCTAAACCAGCCACTGGATGGATGCTTCGAGGACATCCCGAAAACATTTCCACTGTTAACAATGGCGTCGATATTCATTTCAATCAAATAACATTATTTCCCAGCAGCCCGTTCTCCCCCAACCTCCTCACGGAAGTCCCTCACTGTCAAACTCTGCCTAACTCCTTTATTAAACAGTCTACATTCCTCCTGTCATCCATGTCCTTGAATGTTGAAATTAACTCAGGACTTAAATGTGTAAAAATCACTGTTATTTCACAGAACAGCAATGAGCATTTAGAAATCACAGACCACGGTAGCAGTGCTATGGGGGTTAAACTAGAGCCTATTCCATAAGGCCCAGATTTATTTTCTTTAGACGTCAGACTGCTGTGTTTGTGATAAGTGAGCTATTAAGAGAGGTGGAAACAATAAATGCACGAGAGTCGATTTGTCGAAATGGGCAATTAAAGTGATTGTAAATCATAAATGAAAGGCAGAGGGCCTTATCAGCAGGATCAGACAAACACATCACATTTGAGGATATGGGCAAAAAGGAGAGATTATTGTCTGAGATTCTTAATTGGAATTTCTATCTTGTCAGGAAGCGATGGTTTTTAATTACGAGCTGGCAGAAGGCAGCCGTCGAACTTGCCGTTCAGTCCAACATCAGCTTGACGCCTGTTGTATTTTACATTTCACATCCATAGATTCAACAAGGTATTTTCACATGACTTTTGTGGACAGATCTAAGCATTTTCGGTTTTGAATCGGCTGACAACCGCATCTCTCTCCTCATTATAATCAGCAAAATTAATAGGATGAGGGTAGAGGATCCAACATCCAAGGTCGATGAGCTACTTTGATCAGACGGCAGACAGAAAGTGCGCTGGTATCACAAAAATCAAACTCACTTTTTTTAATCATTAAAAGAGGGTTGCTGGCATAACTTAATCATTCCACACACCATTTCATCTGCTCTCAGATTAGAGGGGTTATAGGATAGGGGCATAGACACAGGTGGAGGCCATTCATCCCCTCGAGCCTGTCTTGCCATCCAATGGGACTATGGGCTTATTTGTGATTTAACTCCATAACCTTTGCCCGGGCCACATCCCTTATCGCAGGCGCTTTCAAAGTGGTGGTCGCGACCTGCGGGTGGGTCGTGGGCGGGTGTCGGGAGGGTCAAGGAGCCATCTATTGCGGCGTTACCGATCGCAGGAATTCACACGCAGCAGCTGGCTGTTAACAATGCCGGCTGCGAGCGGCTTTAAAAATGACGGCCGGGACCAGCTAAAAAAATGCCGTACAACTGCGGATGCGTGCCCGCTCATCGGTGCGCACGCCCAGAGCCAAGAGAGAAACATCGACTCCGCCTGATGTCAGCGCGCTGACCCAGGAGAAGATTTTTTTTTTTAGTTCAATGCAATTTCCTGCATGAAGCGAGGCAGAGAGCAGGCCATGCGCCCCGAACGTTGACGTCACGTGCTTTGGGCGCGATCGCGAATCCTCCATTTTGTGAGCAGCAAACAAGTAAATGAGGACCAAGCAGGCTCACCTCTCGCATTAAAGGTAAGAGGAAATGTTGGCTCATAAATGTCGGCCAGTGTGGGTCACGAAGGTCGGCGGGTATGGGTCACAAAGGTTGGCCGGCGTGGTTCGGTTACTTAGGTTGACCGGCGTGGGTCACAAAGGTCGGCCAGCGTGAGTCGGTTACGAAGGTCGGCGGGTATGGGTCACAAGGGTCGGCCAGCGTGAGTCGGTTACGAAGGTCGACGGGTATGGGTCACGAAGGTCGGCCGGCATGGATCCCAAAGGTCAGCCGGTGAAACTTCCATTCAGTTAATAACTCTGGAATTGAAAGCCAGACTCAGCAACATGAGTTGTAAATGCCTTCCGAAATGGCTGAACCAGCTACTCAGTTCAAGGGCAATTAGGGACGGGCAAGAAATGGCAGCCTCACATCCCATGAAAAAAATAAAGGCAAATGAACCTGGATTCCCCAACAAAATGAAAAAAGCTTATCAACAGGATTCTACGCTACCTGTTCTCCTTCGTACCTTGAAAACCTCAACTAACTCGACTCTTAACCTTCCAGTCTATTGTAACGAAATATAACTTGCAGAATTGACACCAATAGTCGCATCTTGTCGTGCACCAGAGGCAGCAACTTGTAGCCTGAGGGCCACATGCAGCCCATCAGGGTTCTGAGTGCAGCCCACACGCAGGGTTGCCACATTCCATTGATTTCCATCCGTGTCGGTTTTTTTCCCCCTACCGGTATGACTGAAGTGAAACACGTGTAAAGTGAGAGCGAGTGAATTCAGGCGTGTGCTGATTGCTCACAACATTTTTTTTAACAACATATTTATGAAACATTTTTAGATAATTACGCAACATTAAAACATAACAACCGACCGAAAAACAGCAACCCACCCCCCCCGCCACAATCCCCCCCCCCCCCCCCCCGAGAGCGAACCTTGGTTGCTCACAACATTGACTGTGAGAACTGTGCGCGCCCTCTGAATTCAAAGCGTAAATATTTTTGTTTTCGCAGTTGATGATAGTGACCAGGCCCGAGTTCAATCTTACGGCCCACTGAGGTGAAGGAGGCTCACTCATGCGGCCCACTCACTAGCCCAGGTTGCCAATCCCTTCTGAATCACTGCTGAATCACTGAGTGCTAACCACTGTCAATCTGCCAAACGGAAGGAGGATAAAATGATCATTCTCCAGGTCTCATTCGGAGATTTGCAACACCGACAACAAGCGCCTCAAAGCGCTTGAGAACTTCCACCGGCGCTGCCTTCGCAAGAGCCCCACACCCAGGCGCAAAAAAAAAAACATGGTCCAACAGCAGCGTCCTCTCCCAAGTTAATGTGCCCGGCACTGAGGCACTAATCACTCAATGCCCAGCTTCGATGGAAAGGACATTCGTACGTCTGACACCGGAATCCTGCAGTCGCTATTCCACTTGGAGCTTGGCTGCGGCAGGAGACTCCCGGGGGCAACAGATTTAGGGGGATCCTCACAGCGTCTCGGAACTGGTCAAACATTCCCTCCGACTGGGGCGAGACTCTGGCTCGTGACTGACTGGAATGGAGAAGGTTCATTCAGGAAAGCTTCGAGCACATCGGGAGACTTCATCGGAAACACGCTGGGGCGAAGTGTCGGGGGGGGGGGGGGGGGGCCGCGACCCTCCAACCAACCCAACCCTTCGAGCACCACCTGATTTTGATTGCAAGGGGATGTATTCCTCCTCGACGAGTCACAACACAAACACAACCCGATGGCGACTAAACCGTGGAAGGAAACCGATGGCGTTTTACAAAACGAAACAGAACAAGCTCTGCAGCCCTGGTGTCACGTTGCTGCAACAGGTGTCATTTTTTTTTGCAAATAAAAGTAGCTTTTATTTTTGTTTTGCCGCTCAATATTTTCACGCAGGCAATCTGTTGGGAACGGAAGAGGATTTTAAAAATCCTGCCTTCTGGACCCCAGGGGGCATCAACACACATCCTCCCACCTTAGCACAAAGGAGGAGGCACTGCCTTCATCACAGGCAGATGCAGATCTGCCTTCACGCCCGAACCGTTCACCACAGCTCAGAGTTCATTCACCATAGCTCAAAGTTCATTCACCATAGCTCAGAGTTCATTCACCATAGCTCAGAGTTCATTCACCATAGCTCAGAGTTCATTCACCATAGCTCAGAGTTTACCTAGAATTTACAGTGCAGAAGGAGGCCATTCGGCCCATCGAGTCTGCACCGGCTCTTGGAAAGAGCAGCCTACCCAAGGTCAACACCTCTACCCTCTCCCCATAACCCAGTAACCCCACCCAACACTAAGGGCAATTTTAGGACACTAAGGGCAATTTATCATGGCCAATCCACCTAACCTGCACATCTTTGGACTGTGGGAGGAAACCGGAGCACCCGGAGGAAACCCACGCACACACAGGGAGGATGTGCAGACTCCGCACAGACAGTGACCCAAGCCGGGAATCGAACCTGGGACCCTGGAGCTGTGAAGCGATTGTGCTATCCACAATGCTACCGTGCTGCCCATTCATTCACCATAGCTCAGAGTTCATTCACCATTGCTCAGAGTTCATTTGCAACAACAGGAACAAAGTGCATCTATCTAGCTCCTTGACCGTCCCAAGGTTCTCCGCAGGAGCTTTGTCAAAAACCATTGGAAACCGAGCAGCGCAACAATCATGATATTTCATTGGAGAAACAAGTCTGCAACCCAAAAACTGAATTGCTGTGTGACTTACAGCGGAAGGTTCTTGTACAGACTTAGGGCACGTTAGGTTGAGGAAGAGGCCAAAATTGGGAACCGTGCCAGGTGCCGATCGGTTTACGATCTAACCGGGCAACACCCATTGGCAAAATCAGGACCCCGCCTTAGCATGACGAGAAACCATTAATCACCATTTAAGCCCAATCCCCAAATAGGAGCAACCCCCGATCTAACCCCGTGATCTAACCGCCTCCCCAGCACGTTGTCACGCCCTGGATCCATGGGGGAATGGAAGGCCCTGGGGTGGCTGATACCTCCGGCCGCCAGTCCCTCACCCTCTCACAGATATTACAGGGGATGGATGAGATCTTGGGCCCCACGGAAGCTGCCCTCACAGTGCTGCTGGCAGGCCAGGCGGCCAGGCGCCAGGGAAGGCAGCGGCGTCGGCAGAGGCTCGAGGCGGCGACCCATGTGCTGGACCCTGCCCCACACCCTGAGGACCCGGCCGCCCATCAGACCGGGGGGGGGGACCCAGAGGGGGAGGCTGCGATGGCCCAAAGCGTACGGGCATCGCTGATCTTTCGAACGGATGACGGACTGCATGTGCCGCAGGAGCTTCCGCCTCAACAACAGAGCGGTGCGGCACCTGTGTCATGTCCCTGTCACCATGTGGAGGACGAGGATACCCACTCCCAGTGCCCGTCAAGGTCACAGCAGCCCTGAATCTTTAAGCCTCAGGATCATTCCAGGGTTCGAGCGGGGACTTGTGCAGCTTCTCACAAGCTACAGCCCACAAGTGTATCCATGACGTCACGGCTGCCCTGTTCGCCCAGGCAGCAAATTATATAAACATTGACGTGGACCTGGCCCAACATGATGTCCCGGCAGCTGGATTCTCCAGCATCGCCGGGATGCCCAGGTTCAGGGGGTAATGGATGGCACACATGTCATCTTGCACACACCGGGCCATCAGGGAATGCCTTACATCAACAGGAAGAGGATCCATCCCTGAACATCCAGCTCGTGTGGAACCATCACATGAAAGTCATGCACGTGTGTGCCCACTACCCTGGGAATGTGCCCGACACCTACACCCTGGGACCCTCGGAGATCCCGGCCTCTTCAAGGACCACCCCAGGATGGCCAGTTGGCTCTTGGGAGATAAGGGGGGGCCCGCTGAGCATCTGGTTAATGACGCCGGTGTGGGGGCTGGAGACCGAATTGGAGACCCGATAACGAGGCCGATGCAGCCACCCGGGCTGTCATTGAGAGGCGCATCGGACTGCTTAAGATGCGGTTTCCTTTGCCTCGACCCCTCCACCAGTACACCCCCCAGAGGGTCGCCCGCTTCATGGTGGTCCGCTGTGTCCTCCACAAACTGCCACAGCAACGGGGGCGACACGCTGCAGGTGGAGGGGGAGGGGCATGCAACCGCCTCCGAGGAGGAAGATGAGGGGGCCCAGGGTCAGGAGGTGCTGGAGGAAGCCTGGGAGGACCGGCAGGGCCAGTGGGGGAGCATGGAGGACAGGCGACAGCGGTGAAGGTTTGGCAATCCCAGAGGGTCAACAGGGCACTCATCCTCACCCGCTTCACCTCGGACTTTATCCACCATCTCACCCACTATCCCCCCCCCCCACTCCCCCCCCCCACCCACCCCCCCCCCCCCCACCCACCCCCCCCCCCCCCCCCCCCCCCACCCCCCCGCCCCACTCCACGCCCCCGTCACCCTGTTCCACCCTCCTGGAACTGCCCTTGCTCCCAGTCGGTGCCTGTAGGGCTTTGGGGGGGGGGGTCATCTCGGGATGGAGGGGCCGGTGCCAGGGGGCCTGTGCCAACCCACCCCTGGTGGAGATTGATCTTCTTACAGCACTGGGTGCTGATCCTCCTGGTCACACTCCCCGAGCTGACGTCCGCTGCCACTTCCTCCCAGGCGGCACTGGCTGCCCTGTGGCTGACCCTCCGAGACCCTCAGGGGTGTCATGATATGCAGGCACACACACACACGCTCATAATGATATACAGACAAGCAGCTAATGGACACAGAGAACAGGACATGACCAATAAGCAGGCAGGACACTCAGGGGTGGGATCTGACTATAAAAGACATGAGGCACTCGCACTCCACCTCTTTCCACTGATGAACATCTAGAGAGTCAGTCAAGGGTGTTGTTACAATCTCACACCTCCACCACGTGGCTAAGAGCTAGTCTGGTTCAGTCAGACAGAGTAACCACACTTCAGTTAGCAGAGCGTCAAACTCACAGAGAACTGTGCTAACTATGCTATTAGTTCAATAAACCTGATTGAACTAACTTCAAGGTCTGGAGTATCTTTCTGATCTAAGCTGCATCCTGTTGCAGCCAGTGTTAGACCAGTGTACCTAACGGGACAGGGGGAACATGCCGCCTGCACTCGACAGCGTCCAACAACCTGCCCAGATTGTCATCGCTGAATCGTGGGGCTGGCCTCCTCGGCGATACGGCTGGGAGCTGTGTGGGGGTTTGCTCTGCAGGATGGGTTTAGGCTAGCGGGGTGGGGTGGGGGGGCGGGGGGGCTGGTGGGCGCAGTCCCGGCCGAATCAGCCAGCGGGACCCATCATTTGAGGCCTGAAGCCCGTGGGGCCTCGTTAAGTGGTCCAATTAACGTTTGATAGCGGTGACGGCCTCACTCGGTCGAGAGTCAGGAAGCTCGCGGCACCCATAGAACCTCCCCCCCCCCCCCCCCCCCCGTTAAAGCGCGTCATGGATACTCGGGCTAGAAACCTGTTACAATCCTGGAGTAACAAAAATAACCAAACAAATTCAGCAAATAAGTGATGGATGGGATATTAAAATAAGGAGTGATGAATTAAAAGCTTTATTAAAATTATAAACCAATGCGCCGTACCTGCATTACAGGCACTGAGGCACATATAAAATGTAACCATTTAAGATATTAGAAAGAACAAGTGACCAAATTCATGGTCAACGATGCAGGTTTTACTAAATGACAGCTGGAATGATATCCGATCGGACAGCATTTTTCATCATTATCTGACCTCTGAAAGCACTTTGCAGCCAATGAAGTATTTTCTGAAGTGCAGTCACTGTGTTAATGTCGGAAACACAGCAGCCAGTTTGTGCACAGCAAGATTCCACAAACTGCATTGTGATAATGGCCCAGATTCTGTGTTTCGGCAATACCGGTTGAGGGATAAATATTGGTCCAGGAAAACAGGGAGGACTCCTCTGCCCTTCCTGGAAATCGCGGCCATGGGATCACCTGGGCGGGATTCACCGTCCCCCCCAACCCCCGCCCAGTGGGATCCTCCATCCCGGCCAATGGGGGTTTCCCATTGTGGGCACCCCCGCACCGTCGGGAAATCTGGGGGCGTGAGTGCGCTGCCACCGACGGAGAATCCAGCCCTTTATATCCACCAAAGCAGAAGGCCGCCATCTTGTTTTTACATCTCACTCCTAGGACTGAACATCTTAAAGGAGGAGGGAAAGATAGAGAGTTGGGGTCGTTTAAAGTGGGAATTGCAGAGCTTAGAGCCCAGTCAGCTGGCCGCACGGCCGCCAGTGACAGAGCGATTGGAATGAGGGTGCACAAGAGATCAGAATTCGAGGGGTGCAGCTATCCGGGAGGATTGTGGGGTTTGGAAGAGTTTACAAAGATAGGGGGGCATGAGATCATGGAGGGGTCTGAACGTCAGCATGGTAGCACAGTGGGTATCACTGTTGTTTCACAGCTCTAGGGTGCCAGGTTCGATTCCCGGCTTGGGTCACTGTGCGGAGTCTGCACGTTCTCCCCGTGCCTGCGTGGGTTTCCTCCGGGCGCTCCGGTTTCCTCCCACAAGTCCCGAAAGGCGTGCTGTTAGGTGAATTGGGCATTCTGAATTCTCCCTCAGTGTACCCGAACAGGCGCCGGAATGTGGCGACTAGGGGATTTTCACAGTAACTTCATTGCAGTGTTAATGTAAGCCTACTTGTGACCATAAAGATTATTAAAATTAAAAAGATAACAAACAATTAAAATGTCAAGCCCTCCCAGAATTTGACAACAAATATTTAAAAAAGATTCCTCGTTTTTATTTTCTCTTGACAAACGACTGGAATAAGATTCCTGATCCCCTATCAGAACTTGAGGATTTGCTGTGGGTCTCGCTCCCTTCCTGTGAACCGTCTAGCTGGAGATGGGGGTACATCGTGACTGGATTTCAACCCCGCGCTGTCCCACCTGTTTGTATTAGATGGTTCAATAATATAGGGAAGTATAAAGAGGTTTCAGTAAACTGATAATCCAATAAATATTGTGGATAGTTATGCCAACCCACACTCTCAGCATGGAGCCTAACCAATGGGAGAGTGCATCGAAGATCCCAGCATGTTCCTCACGGAATTATTTCCAGAGAGGAAAAACCTTTGTGACGTGAGGCTGGAGCTCGGCACCATTTCATAAAACCACCCCTGACAAGTTATGATAATGTGTTTCTAAATGAAGGAGCTTGTTTTCATTGAAATGCGGCCAAGGTCATGATTTCTTTAATCATTTATTACTTTCCTGTCAGATTTTAAATTTCTCAGTGTGCGTTAAAGGAAGAACCAAAACGCATCTTCAGTGGACCTCATACACTTAGTGACATTGCTGTACTTCAGGAATGCTGCCCTGTCGGAGGTGCTCTTTGTGTAAAACGTTAAACCGAGACCTAATCTGCCCCCTTGTGTGGGTGTAAAAGATCCCCTGGTCCCCTTGGGGCAGCACGGTAGCACAGTGGTTAGCACTGTAGCTTCGCAGCGCCAGGGTCCCAGGTTCGATTCCCGGTTTGGGTCACTGTCTGTGCGGAGTCTGCACATCCTCCCCGTGTGTGCGTGGGTCTCCTCCGGGTGCTCCGGTTTCCTCCCACAGTCCAAAGATGTGCTTGTTAGGTGAATTGGCCGTGCTAAATTGCCTTAGTGTCTAAAAGCATTTAGGAGGGGTTATTGAGTTGTGGGGATAGGGTGGAAGGGAGGGCTTAAAGTGGTGCAAACTCGATGGGCCGAATGGCCTCCTTCTGCACTGTATGTTCTATGTTTTTTTTAAATTTAGAGTGCCCAATTCATTTTTTCCAATTAAGGGGCAATTTAGCTTGGCCAATCCACCTATCCTGCACATCTTTGGGTTGTGGGGGCAAAACCCACGCAGACACGGGGAGAATGTGCAAACTCCACACGGACAGTGACCCGGGGCCAGGATCGAACCTGGGACCACGGCGCCATGAGGCAGCAGTGCTAACCACTGCGCCACCGTGCTGCCCTGTTCTATGTTATAAGGGCATGAGAGCTCTCCACAGTCTCATGACCAACATTGACCCTTCGACCAACATCACTGGAACAGATGCCGCATCGCTGCTTCTGGGAGCTTGCTGTGCACAAATTGACTACCTTCGCTGCACTTCAAAAAGCGCTTCACTGGCCCTGGCCCTGAAGACTGGCCAGCTACATTGTGAGGTTGGGGTTTGAGGAGAGCATTGCCTCCACCTCACCATAAGGAGAGTTTATTTTGTTGTGCCAAAGTTGGTGTTGAATGCCAGAGATTATGGAATAGATCTTCGCCTCCTGTGTAAGGTTGGCAAGTATTATGGGCCAAGGTTTAGAAAACACCAAAGTATATCATGCCCTACAACTTTGAATAGATTTTAGTCATGGGGAGCACAAGGGCCCATTTTACAGGTGTGAAGCAACAGAGAACTAAAAGTATTTTTAAACAAAAACAATGTTTATTCTATGAATCCAGTTAACATTTTATAAACCCACAGTAAACATCTGACCAACTACCAACACTGATAACCCCCCAAAGATACAATACTCTATAGGCAACCCTTAGTAACTTTTCTAACAACATCCATAAGCCAAAACATTTTTTAGCAAAGACAGTAGGATTGAATTCTCTACAGAAACAGGTATTACTTTGAAATCATCAAGTGATCTGCAGACATTCGTTAGAGAGAGAGAGAGATATACGCCTGCTTGGTTTGAATGTAGCTCTCCAACTGAAAGCGAACCTAAAACACAGAGCCAAATAGAGCATCCAGCTCAAAACAAAAGTGAAAAGCAGAATCACATTCCAGCTCCACCCACACAGTGACATCGCTGCAGCCATTTGATAAAACGCACTTTTCTTAAAGGGATATTCGCATGACACAAGCACGTAGTGTGGGATACACGCCCTTTATCGAACCCCCCTGATTTTTCACACCCAGATTTTGAAATTACCTAAAAATCATCTTCATGATGAAAAAGTCGAGAGGGGGCGGCACGGTGGCGCAGTGGTTAGCACTGCTGCCTCATGGCGCCGGTGACCCGGGTTCGATCCGGGCCGCGGGTCACTGTCTGTGTGAGGTTTGCACATTCTCCCCGTGTCTGTATGGGTTTCGCCCCCACAGCCCAAACAGATGTACAGGGTAGGTGGGTTGGCCACGCTAAATTGGCCCTTAATTGGAAAACAATAATTGGGCACTCTAAATTTATTTTTTTTAATTAAAAATTTTTTTTTTAAATGTCAAGAGAGCTCAATCCTAAAACCACCGTCCTTTTTTTACACATTGTGGTCATAATGATGGCTTTAAACTATTTCCAACATGGAAAGAGAGACTTGCATTTCTATAGCATCTTTCTCTACCTCCGCACATCCAACAACACTTCTGAAATACCTTTGGAGAATAGTCACCATTGTAAGGAGAGGTAGCAGCCAATTTATGCACAGCAAGATCCCACAGACAGCAGTGAGATAATGACCAGATGCTCTGTTTTGGTGACATCGGCTGAGGGATCAATATTGGCCAGGGCAGCAGGGACAGTTCCCAATGCTCTTCTTTGAAATAAGCCCATGGGAGCTTTCACATCCACCCAAGAGGGCAGAGGGTGTTTGTTATGGGTTAATGCCTCATCCAGGCGCCAGATGGTATAATTTATCATTTGTTACTCTTGGCATGCCAACAGTTAATCAAGTATCTTCTCACATTACTCACAATCTTGAATCTATCTCTAGGCCGACTCACACGATGCTCCGCTTCCTTCTCCTGCCTAACATACGCTCTCTCTCCTCCTTGTTCTGCACCTCTGGGATCTTGAGTCAGGTCGTGTGGTTTTTATTCTTGCTTGTGGGGCCAGTGGCTTCAAATTGTGACAGACCCACATGCAAAATACACTTAGCTGTCCGTCAGAGGGGCCGCTTTCAGGACGAGTGGTTCAACCGAGGGACCATGGCCATTATTCCGAAGAAGACCACAAGCCTCTCCCGGGGTTTCCTGACCAAGACGTTACCCTTTCAACCAACATCACAAAACAGGTTACCTGATCATTGTCATCTTGGGATCTTGCTGGGCGCACATTGACTACCTGCATTGCAGCAGCGACTACACCTCAAACAAGTGCTTGATTGGCCGTGAAGCCAATTCAGGCAGACGTAGGAGATCTCGCAGCCCATCCATTGGAGAAGAGGAGGGGGTTTCTCCCTGGTGTTCTCAGCCAACACCAGGATTAGCCACTAATTGCCTTGGGTCTTATTTCTCAGACAGGTCCCCATAACCAGACAGCACAAGGTTGTCAGCCATGGGGTAGTTGCTAAGTTACCGGAGTTCAGGGCGGACTGATTTATGGCAGCGCTATAATTTACATTTAAATTGAATTTGCCGATCCGTGCGTGACGTTCCATCGTGCCAACGTTTCCCGAGACTGTGGCAGTGTTGGGGGTTTCTTTAACTCTGGATTTTGCTTCAGGTTCAGCATCAGTAGCTGTTCCCATGGCCCCCGACATTTTGCAGACATCTGGGGAGATTTGTAGAGCGTCAAGGAAGTGAATGAAAATTTTTTCTTGCCTCAGCTAGGTTTATCCACACACTGTACAAGCAATTTGTCAGGCCACAGAATGATCCACACACTGTCAGAGGTACCTGTAGGCCAGACAATGTAAGGAGGGCCGATTTCCTTCCCTAAACGCCATCAGTGGGGCAGATGGGTTTTCATAATAATCATGGCTGGCGTTACTGAGAGTGGCTTTTTATTCCAAATTTATTTAGTAACATTTAAATTGCTTGGGAGGGTGCTGTCGTGGGGCTTGAACACATGCCTGCACACCGCTGTTGTCAGCATCGTCATACTGACCCAGTAAATATCCCCTGTGCTGCTGTCCCCCTCAATAAAAATATTTTAAGAAAGAAAGCTGTCAGTTTGTTTGACTTAATATCAGGCCACAAGGTGGGGCAGTGGTTAGCACTGCTGCCTCACGGGCGTCGAGGACCCGGGTTCGATGCCGGCCCTGGGTCACTGTCCATGTGGAGTTAGCACGTTCTCCCCATGTCTGCGTGGATCTCACCCCCACAACCCAAAAGATGTGCAGGGTAGGTGGATTGGCCACGCTAAAGTGCCCCTTAATTGAAAAAAAATTAACTTAATTTTTAACTATTGATCCTCATGTCTGCTGATCAATTTAGCAATTCGCTGGGTGCTGTAAAATGATCCCAAGTGGTTGATTACAATGAACAAAGAACAAAGAAAATTACAGCACAGGAACAGGCCCTTCGGCCCTCCCAGCCTGCGCCGATCCAGATCCTTTATCTAAACCTGTCTCCTGTTTTCCAAGGTCTACTTCCCTCGGTTCCCGCCCGTTCATTTACCTGTCTAGATGCATCTTAAATGATGCCATCGTGCCCGCCTTTACCACCTCCGCTGGCAAAGCATTCCAGGCACCCACCACCCTCTGCATCAAAAACTTTCCACGCACATCTCCCTTAAACTTTCCCCCTCTCACCTTGAAATCGTGACCCCTTGTAATTGACACCCCCACTCTAGGGAAAAGCTTGTTGCTATCCACCCTGTCCATACCTCTCATAATTTTGTAGACCTCAATCAGGTCCCCCCTCAACTTCTTTCCAATGAAAACAATCCTAATCTACTCAACCTTTCTTCATAGCTAGCACCCTCCATACCAGGCAACATCCTGGTGAACCTCCTCTGCACCCTCTCCAAAGCATCCACATCCTTCTGGTAATGTGGCGACCAGAACTGCACGCAGTATTCCAAATGTGGCCGAACCAAAGTCCTATACAACTGTAACATGACCTGCCAATCTTGTATTCAATACCCCGTCCGATGAAGGCAAGCACACTGTATGCCTTCTTGACCACTCTATCAACCTGTGTTGCCACCTTCAGGGTACAATGGACCTGAACTCCCAGATCTCTCTGTACATCAATTTTTCCCAAGACCCTTCCATTGACCATATAGTCCGCTCTTGAATTTGATCTTCAAAAATGCATCACCTCGCATTTGCCTGGATTGAACTCCATCTGCCATTTCTCTGCCCAACTCTCCAATCTATCTATATTTGTTGTATTCTCTGACAGTCCTCCTCGCTATCTGCAACTCCACCAATCTTAGTATCATCTGCAAACTTGCTAATCAGACCACCTATACCTTCCTCCAGGTCATTTATGTAGATCACAAACAGCAGTGGTCCGAGCACGGATCACTGTGGAACACCACTAGTCACCCTTCTCCATTTTGAGACACTCCCTTCCACCACTACTCTCTATCTCCTGTTGCCCAGCCAGTTCTTTATCCATCTAGCTAGTACACCCTGAACCCCATACCACTTCACTTTTTCCATCAACCTGCCATGGGAAACCTTATCAAACGCCTTACTAAAGTCCATGTATATGACATCTACAGCCCTTCCCTCATCAATTAACTTTGTCACTTCCTCAAAGAATTCTATTAGGTTTGTAAGACATGACCTTCCCTGCACAAAACCATGCTGCCTATCACTGATAAGTCTATTTTCTTCCAGATGTGAATAGATCCTATCCCTCAGTATCTTCTCCAACAGTTTGCCTACCACTGACGTCAAGCTCACAGGTCTATAATTCCCTGGATTATCCCTGCTACCCTTCTTAAACAAAGGGACAACTTAGCAATTCTCCAGTCCTCCGGGACCTCACCCGTGCTCAAGGATGCTGCAAAGATATCTGTTAAGGCCCCAGCTATTTCAACCCTCGCTTCCCTCAGTAACCTGTGGATAGATCCCATCCGGTCCTGGGGACTTGTCCACCTTAATGTCTTATAGAATACCCAAAACTTCCCCCTTCCGTATGACAACTTGACCTAGAGTATTTAAACATCCATCCATAGCCTCAACATCCGTCTTGTCCCTCTCCTTTGTGAATACCGATGCAAAGTACTCATTAAGAATCTCACCCATTTCCTCTGAGTCCACGCATAAATTCCCTCTTTTGTCTTTGAGTGGGCCAATCCTTTCTCTAGTTACCCTCTTGCTCCTTACATATGAATAAAAGGGTTTGTGATTTTCCTTAACCCTGTTAGCCAAAGATATTTCATGACCCCTTTTAGCCCTCTTTATTGCGCGTTTGAGATGCGTCCTACTTTCCCGATATTCCTCCAAAGCTTCATCAGTTTTGAGTCGCCTCGATCCTATGTATGCTTCCTTTTTCATCTTAGCTAGTCTCACAATTTCACTCGTCATCCATGGTTCCCTAATCTTGCCATTTCTATCTTTCATTTTCACAGGAACATGTCTGTCCTGCACTCTAATCAACCTTTCCTTAAAAGACTCCCACATTTCAAATGTGGATTTACCCTTAAACAGCTGCTCCCAATCCACATTCCCGAGCTCCTGCCGAATTTTGTTATACTCTGCCTTTCCCCAATTTAGCACTCTTCCTTTCGGACCCCTCCTGTCCTTGTCCATGAGTATTCTAAAACTTACGGAATTGTGATCGCTATTCCCAAAGTAATCACCGACTGAAACTTCAACCACCTGGCCGGGATCATTCCCCAATACCAGGTCCAGTATGGCCCCTTCCCGAGTTGGACTATTTACATACTGCTCTAAAAAACTCTCCTGGATGCTCCTTACAAACTCTGCTCCATCTACGCCTCCAACACTACGCAAATCCCATTCAATGTTGGGGAAGTTAAAATCTCCCATCACAACCACCCTATTGCTCCTACATTTCTCTATAATCTGTCTGCATATTTGTACATCTACTTCATGCTCGCTTTTGGTAGGCCTGTAGTAAAGTCCCAACAATGTTACTGCACCCTTCCTATTTCTCAGCTCCACCCATATTGCCTCAGAATCCTCTCAGGGAGGAAAGCCACCTTCCTCACTAGTTTGGGTATAGGTGTGACTCTATTCCTCACACCAATGTGGTTAAGACTTAACTGCCAACTGACGAGGCATGGTGGATGGCCAATAGATGCAGGTCAGGAACACCCACAATGGGAGATGGTGCTGCAGTTGCAATTTTAGGATGAGTAATCTGGAGACGCAGGTTGATGTTCTGGGGATATGGGTTTAAATCCCATCAGATGCCGTTGGATGGTGGAATATAAATTCAATTCATAAAATCTGGAATATAAAGCCAGTCTGAATAATGGTGACCATGAAACTATCATCGATTGTTGTAAAACCCCATCTGGTTCACTAATGTCCTTTAGGGAAGGAAATCTGCTGCCCTTACCCGGTCTGGCCCACATGTGACTCCAGACCCACAGCAAAGTGGTTAACTCTGAAACGGCCCAGCAAGTCACTCAGTTCAAGAGCAATTAGGAATTGGCTACAAATGCTGGTCTCGTCAATGATGCCCCGATCCCAAAGGATAAGAACATTCTGAGTCAGAACTATTTCCAAAGGTGCCGTTCACAGATTTCTGGTAGTCTTCCACGCTGTCTAGGAAGATCCCATGTTAATTCCTTGAGGAATGCGCCAGCGTCTTTCAGTATTCCAAAGAACAGCTTTCATTAAAATGTGCACAGGAAGACAGCAATTAGTTGCTTTTTTTTTAGAGAGACTGTCCCGATAAGAAATCCATTAATCTTTAACGAGCAGCTCAATTTTAATTCATTTCTCACAGATGCTCGTTGGTAGCCATAGAGATGGCAAAACCCCTGCCTGGTCCACCTTCATGAAATATGCACCAGTCATCTTTGATCTATTCCTGTTTACTCACAGACATCACAGTGCTGCAAAGGCAGCTTCCTCCCTCACAGTAATTGGCAGTCCCCCCATTAGCAGTCACAAGTAAAATAAAATGTTATCCCAGCCTCTCGTGCAGGCGGGTGCCCCGTTCCGTCCACAAGACCCTATCTGCGTGTGTGTCCAGCTCTCTGAACTCAAGCACCTCGAAACACAGCTTATTGCTCGATTCCAGGAAAAGTTCCAACCCTCCGGGGGTGAATAGGTGCGTCAGTCCCAATTAGATTCTCTACAATTTCAGTAAAGGGAAGGCCTGCGTTCATATAGCGCCTTTCATGATCTCAGGTGGTCCAAAAGCACTTTGCACCCGGTGAAGTACCTTTACTGAAGTCTGGGGCGAGATTCTCCCCTACCCGGCGGGGCAGGGGGTCACGGCGGGACGGAGTGGCGTGAACCACTCCGGCGTCGGGCCTCCCCAAAGGTGCGGCATCCTCCGCCCCAGTGTAGTTGCCGCCCCGCCGGCTGGCGTCAAAAGCCTTTGGCACCACGCCAGCCGGGGCCGAAGGGGCTCCGCCGGCCGGCGCGGGTCCGCGCATGCGCAGGGGCGTCAGCGGCTGCTGGCGTCATCCCCGCGCATGCGAAGGGGGGTTGTTCACCTACGCGTCGGCCATGGCGGAGGCTGACACGGCCGACGCGTAGGAAGAGTGCCCCCACGGCACAGGCCCGCCCGCGGATCGGTGGGCCCCGATCGCGGGCCAGGCAACCGTGGGGGCACCCCCTGGGGCCAGATGGCCCCGGGCCCCCTCCCCCCCAGGATCCCGGAGCCTGCCCGCGCCGCCAGGTACCGCCGGTAAGGGGCTTGTTCAATCTACGCCGGCGGGACTGGCATAGAACCAGCGAGACTTCGGCCCATCGCGGGGGGCGGAGAATCGGCGCGGGGGGGGGGGCGCCAACCAGCGCTGTGCGATACCCGCCCTCGCCGAATCTCCGGTGCCGGAGAATCTGGCGGCTGGCAAGGGCGGGATTCACACCGCCCCCTGGCGATTCTCCGACCTGTCGCGGGGGGGGGGGGGGGGGGGTGGGAGAATCCCGCCCCCGGTCTCTGTTGTTGGCGCAGGAAACATGGCAGGCAATTTGCGCATAGCAAATCCCCACGAATGGTACCGTGGGCATGACCACATAATATATATTGTTTCGGGGGTAAATATTGACCAGGACAAATGGGGAAAACTCTTTAGATCTGCCTCACGTAGTGCCATAGGAGGCACAGTGGTTGGCACTGCTGTCTCACAGCGCCAGTGATCCGGTTTCAATTCCGGCCTCGGATGACTGTGCGGAGTCTGCACGTTCTCCCCGTGTCTGCGTGGGTTTCCTCCGGGTGCTCCGGTTTCCACCCACAGTCCAAAGATGAGCAGGTTATGTGGATTGGCCATGCTAAATTGCCCTTAGTGTCCAAAAGGTAAGGCAGGGAAGTGGGCTTCAGTGGGGCGCCCTTTCAGAGGCTTGGTGCAGACTTGATGGGCTGAATGGTCTCCTTAGGATTCTATGATTCTATGTGATCTTTTACTTCCACCTGAGATGGCAGACAGGAGCCTTGGTTTGACACGTGGTGCTTTAGGACTTCCTGAGGCCGTGAAAGGTGCTATATTAATGCAAGCCTTTCTTTTTCTAAGTGAGCTGTGCCATTGTATTATCAATAAGGACCAATACATTACAGTGACAATGATAAAGAGGTATTTTAATTCTCGACAGTGCGTGCTGCGTTTCAATGTTTTTGAAACTATAACAAGAGTTTACATTGAAATATCATTAATTTCACATTTCATGTCAGTGTTACATTAATTGCAACATTGAATGGTAATAAAATGATTTGTAACACAAGCTTCACAACTGAAAAATCAAGTACAACACTTTTAGTTCTGTAAACGTTATCATTTATAATATATTTACAATAAAGTATTATCCATTTAACCAGAGATAATGTCCATTCTTGCGAAGCATAGTGTTACGTTCTGTGTGGTGGCCATAGTACAGATGCACACAGAACATCTAGATCTTTGCCGAGTTAGATATTTTATTAACAAGATTAACATGTGGAAAGGTGACTCACGAATTATGATACAAATGGTAACAAAATAAATGAATTCAGTGAATTCTCCTGGAGCCACTTCTAGTGCGACTGTCCTCTAGTACGACTTACTACCAACTGCCAGATATCTCGAATCACATGGTAGATCTCTATCACTACCTGCTGGTTGGAGGCTGTATCGATAATTATGTACATTATTAGATAACTATATGTAAACTGTGCACAGGCAGATCTCAGGCACTGCTGCCTCACAGCGCCAGGGACCCGGGTTCAATTCCGATCTCGGGTCACTGTCTGTGCGGGGTCTGCACTTTGGAAAATTACCGTCAAGGGTCTCCTCTCTCACCGCCTCGTTCCTTATTGACGTTCGCTTCCCAGAAGCAGTGGAGGCTGGGTTATTGAATATAGTCCAGGCAGAGTTGAACAGACATTTGACTGACAAGAGAGTCAAGGGTTACAAGGCGGGTAGGGGCAGTAAAATGGAGTTAAATCCACAATAAGAGTAGCCCTCATGCCGGAGCAGTTTCAATGGTAGAATAGCCTACTCCTACTTCTTATGTTCTTATCGTAGGAGTATAGAATCCCCACAGTGCAGAAGGGGACCATACGGCCCATCGATTTGGCACTGACCCTCCGAAAGAGCACCCTACCTAGGCCCACAATCCCACCAAACCTTTGGAAACTAAGGGGCAATTGTGCGTGGCCAATCCACCTAACCTGCACAACTGTAATAATAATAACAATAATCTTTATTGTCACAAGTCGGCTTGCACGAACACCGCAATGAAGTTGAAACCAGAGCGCCCGGAGGAAACCCACGCAGACACGGGGAGAAAGTGCAAACTCCACACAGACAGTGACCCGAAGTCGGAAGCGTACCCGGGTTCCTGGCGCTGTGAGGCAGTGGCGCTGACTATTGTGCCGCCCAAGATGACAGTGCCATCGATAAAAAAATTTAAAAACTGGCCACTTTTGAAAGGGGGCACAACTAATAAAGCAGAAAACTGTAAAATATATTTTAATTACCCTTATCCACTGCGTATGTAACGCAGAGTAAGATGATTGAAATCAGCTCGGCTTTGAAGCTGCTCTACAGAAGGAATAATTAAATGGCACAAATTTAAACGTTTTGCAAGAGAGATGTGGCAATATATTAAAAGAATGCAGCGACCTCTTTCACCCGCCTGAACTTGTGGGAGTTTCCTGTAACAAACCCGGCGTTCAGGATTGCCCCTGAGATGCCCTGAACAGAGAACTTCGACAGTAAAACTGTTCCTGACTCTCCCCAGTTGTGGCACAGACAACGCTAATTATTAAATTGCTTGTCGCTGCCATCATCCGCACTTGCTCGCCCAGCCTTTTCTGTTAAATAGCAAGCTAATTGCTTCAGGAAAAAAAAAGATGGGGGCTAGATCAGTTGAAAGGAGTAGGCAGGCTTTGACAATTAACAAGCTCTGAATCTTGGAGGAATTGGAAATTAATGTCCAGGACCCTGCTGCAAGCAGCAAGCTGGGGAACAACAATCACGAGGCATTAATAATCATTTCCTTTCAACATTCTTGTTTCCTTCATGACAAAAGTATTGGAGGTGGGAAGGAAAAAGCCGATGGACTGACAGTGTGGAATCACCCAATCGATAATCAAAGGTCATCGATTGAAAGTACTTCCCAATAAATGTCGAGCGGAAGTGAGGAGAAATTTTTCCACACAGAGAGTTGGCAGGGCCCAGGAACACTTCACCTGAAAGGGTGGCAGAAGCCGATTCCATCTCTGATTTTAAAGGAAGCGGCAACAATTGGTGATATCATAAGGGAATCGGGTTGGCCCAGGTAAACTTGCAGGGCTACAGGGAGATTGAGGGCTGGGGGGGGAGAGTGGGATTCAGGAATGTTCCGTAGGCGGCTGGCATTAACGTAATGGGCCGAATGGCCTCCTTCTATGCCACTGATGGCTCTGTGTCTCTCAGAGAGTTGGACAGGTGTTTGGGGGTGAGTAACCCACAGGGTTGCAGACGCAACGCTGGACGAAGCGTGACTGCTCTTTCAGGCGGCTCGATGGGCTGAATGGCCTCCTTCTGTGATGCAAGTTTCTACGAATCATCCAACTGGGTTGTGCAAAGTTTGCTGACTTCCCAGTTGGGGTGAGAATGGACGTGTTGAGCAGACAGCGGGATGTCAGGTGATGATACCTCCAGGAAAGCACACGGCTAGAGTAAACAAACTTACTTTTATAACTCGATGCCAGCACATCTCGATCCAGTAAAAAATAAAATGACCCTCCTCAGTTCTCTTTCAAGTTCAAAGAATTTTCTATTCCCCCACCCGACCCCCTAAAAATCCCGACTTGCCCAACAAGGATTTTCAATTTTAATTTGTTATTGTCTAGTTGGTGTCTGTTTCCTCAATAAGGGTGTGACAATCACTGCAAACCAAACATTTCCAGCTACAAGCTGCTTTTCTGTATTAATGTCATGAAATCCATCCATCAAACCACCTGCCTTAAGCATTTCCTGAGAACCCACAGGTTTCAAACAGAATTGAACATAACCTGCGGATTAATCAGGCACCCATCTGCAATGTTCCCATGGTAACCGAGCAAAAACGATAGTCAAGCTGAAGCAGGTGAGTACACATTGACTAGATTAATCCAACTGGGAGTTTTACCACTGATACATGAATGCGCCCCAATAACTAGGGTCTAACCAGTTGAAGCGTAGCTCATCAGATCTGAGTCACTTCATTAGTTGACTCCTCGAGGGAAAAATAGACAAGGCATTGCATTTGTCAGTCATAATGACCTGGATCTTATGTCAGTAATGAAAGTGAAACTGTTAACATTAACCATCATGACTCTACTGAAACTGACAGAAAGCTGGGGAGTCTGTAAGCCGTGGGAATCCAGGAGTTGCTCTCAATTATTCCATGATTCCCCATAGGTTGCACTGTTGTCATTTCACCCACCCCACCCCCACACCTCTCCCCCCAGATTGCAATCAATCAATCAATCAGAAATTACTGAATTGAAAAGAACGTGCCATTTTACACCATTGGTTATTAACTGTATATTATTTGGGTTCAATTTTCTGCAGGTGGTGGGCATTAACTTTGTGCCGCTATAAATAACGTAGATTCAAACTGTGGTTGTTGCAGTTAGGAGTCATATGCTTGTAATGATTAGCTCTGAAAATAAATGTAAAAGTTCCTAAATATTGGCTCCAGTTCTATCCTTCACCAACTGGCTTTCTCAAGTAAAACACGTGACCTGCTGTAAAAGCGCTCACAAATGTGGCATCTCGTTGAAGGAGGTGTGTAACTCGGCTTGAGATTTTCCGGCCCTCCCATTGGCAGGCCAGCCAAAAGTCTATTGCCTTTCAGTGGGACCAGATGATGTCGTTGCCAGATAGAGCCAGAAAATCCCACCCTGGGGCGGGATTCTCCGATCCCCGCTGGGTCGGAGAATCGCCGGGGGCCGGCGTCAATCCCGCCCTCGCCGTGTCCCGAATTCTCTGCCACCCGAGATTCCGCGGGGGCGGGAATCGCGCCGCACCGGTTGCCGGGCCCCCCGCGGCGATTCTCCGGCCCGGGATGGACCGAAGTCCTGCCGCTGACAAGCCTCTCCCGCTGGCGTGGATTAAACCACCTACCTGACCGGCGGGATTGGCAGTGCGGGTGGGCGCTGGGGTCCTGGGGGGGGGGACGCAGGGCGATCTGACCCTAGTGGGGTGCCCCCACGGTGGCCTGGCCTGCAATTGGGGCCCACCGATCGGCGGGCGGGCCTGTGCCGTGGGGGCACTCTTTTTCTTCTGCCTTCACCATGGTCTTCACCATGGCGGAGGCGGAAGAGACTCCCTCCCCTGCGCATGCGCCGGTATGACAGCAGCAGCCGCTGACGCTCCGGCGCATGCGCGGACTTACGCCGGCCGGCGAAGTCCTTTCGGCCCCGGCTGGCATGGCGCCAAAGGCCGTTTATGCCGGCCAGCGGGACGGGAACCACTCCGGCGCGGGCCGAGCCCCTCAATGTGAGGGCTTGGCCCCTAAAGGTGCGGAGACGTCCACACCTTTGGTGAGGCCCGACGCCAGAGTGGTTCACGCTACTCTGACACGCCGGGACCCCCCGCCCTGCCGGGTAGGGGAGAACCCCGGCCCTGGTTTTCTTTTTAAACAAATACTTATGAACAACCCCACTGGTCCGGAGAAACCAATTTCATGTCTGGTGAAAGTAAAATGTCTCCGTTATAATAAAACAATTTCTACATGGTTTTAATTGTTTTAAAAGATATTTCATTTTTTTACCTAATCCCTTACAAAGTCCCAACCAACTATTCCACGCTCTGAAAAAAATCAATTAAAAGTGAAGGATAATCAGTGCATTTTACTTCCTGGTTTGCTGTCTGTGACAATGCTTCAGTATGATTGGTCGTACAGCTTGCTTGATGACATCACTGTAACTGGACACTTGCCGATCCCTTTCACTCGGTACCAGATTAGGACTTAACGCATGTGATATTACCCGCAAATTCTGACTTTTTAGGGTTTGTCCACGACATGGGAAGAAGCGCAAGATTAATTCCAATAGAAACGTGGGGTAACCATGCAAAACGTGTTTGTGCCATTAGATTTCCGATTGCAAGTAATACGATCATGGTCTCTGACACAATGCTCAATGCATCCCAAGACTTCTGTTTTTAAGCAACTAGCTTCAAACACAGCTACAACACCTCGCAACCCCCGAAAACAAGATCAAGCAGATGTCTAATTCAAGTTGGAATTAATTCGCAAGTTGATTAATTATATTGCATTCCAATTCAGATACAGTCGATTCCCAAAGCGTTCACTAAACGTGTCCGTCAGAGATCTTTTGTGAAGTGAGCCCGCCCCAAAGTAGCTAACCTGAACACATCCTCCGACAGTGGGATGGGAGACTAAACGGACCATTGGTCTTCCCACGCCTTACGCAGATGTCACCTTGTCGTTCAACCGATCGATAGAGATCTTAGGATGAAGGTAAGACAGATTTCATGGGAGCCGGGATATCCTCTCCATCTGTTTGTTAAAGATAAAAGACAAATTAAGCCCATCACATTCAAAGAAAGAGGAGGAGGCCATTCAGCGCCTCGAGCTTGTTCATCCATTCAGTTAGATGAGCAGTAGTATTGTAACTCCATCTACCCATTTTTGGATCCATAACCATTAGTGGTCTTTGTCTAACGATAATCAGCCAATGAAATGAAATGAAAATGAAAATCGCTTATTGTCACGAGTAGGCTTCAATGAAGTTACTGTGAAAAGCCCCTAGTCGCCACATTCCGGCGCCTGTCCGGGGAGGCTGGTACGGGAATCGAACCGTGCTGCTGGCCTGCTTGGTCTGCTTTATAAGCCAGCGATTTAGCCCAGTGAGCTAAACCAACCCCTCAGTTTTGAAATTTTCTTTCTCACCCTCAACAACATTTTTGGGGAGAGAGTTCCGCTTTTTTCCGAGGAAGTTTTTCCTGACATTATCCCTGAAGAATAATAATAATAATAATATTTATAATTGTCACAAGTAGGCTTACATTAACACTGCAATGAAGTTACTGTGAAAATCTCCTAGTCGCCACATTCTGGCGCCTGTTCGGGTACACTGAGGGAGAATTCAGAATGTCCAATTCACCCAACAGCACGTCTTTCGGGACTTGTGGGAGGAAACCGGAGCACCCGGAGGAAACCCACGCAGACACGGGGAGAACGTGCAGACTCCGCACAGACAGTGACCCAAGCCGGGGATTGAAGCTGGGACTCTGGAGCTAAGAAGCAACAGTGCTAACCACTGTGCTGCCGGGCCGCCTAACAATCTGGCTCTCATTTTAAGGTTCCGCCCCCTTGTACTGGACTGCCCGCAAGGTCTCTGGACCTCCACCCGCTGCTGGAGATTAATTCCCGGTAAACAATAAAACAGATTAATTCTTAATTTTTACTACATGTTTTATTATATTGGCCGAGTCATAATGTGACACATTTAAAATTGTAAGCAAACTAATGGATTTAAATGTGCTTGAAAATATCTTTCTAACCAGGTAAATATTATCATCCGTGACATTTTCTTTCAGACAGTCTTTTACCAATTATCCATCAGAGCTATCATGTTTCCATAGAGACACCACAAGTATTGCGCTCCAGCCTCTACATTGATAGGGAGCTCTGGGATCGAGATAGAGTCGATGCAAGTCGAATTCTAACTACAAGAATTTACATTGCTGTAGCTTCAATAACACAGAAAAATAACTCGAGGCACTTCAGAAAGGTTAGTCAGGCAAAAACGGACAATGACCCAAAGGAGGTATAAGGAGGGGCGACCAATTGTTTTTACAAAATGGATTCTTGGGACATGAGCACTGCTGGCAAGGGTAGGGTTGGCTGTTCACCCCTCATTGCCCTGGAGAAAGTGGTGGTGACCCACTTTTCTTGAACTGCTGCAGTCCTCGAGGCTTAACAACACCCACAGTGCTTTTTGCTTCTGTGGTTTGGTACATCTGAGTGACTTACTGAGCCATATCAGAGGCAATCACGTTGCTATGGATCTGGGGTCACATTGAATAGGACAGACCAGACAAGGGTGGCAGATTTCCTCTCCTTTGAGTTTTTTATTACAACCTGGCAGTTGCGTTATGAATGAGACCTGGGCAGCATGGTGGCACAGTGGTTAGCACTGGGACTACGGTGCTGAGGACCCGGGTTCGAATCCCGGCCCTGGGTCACTGTCCGTGTGGAGTTTGCACATTCCCCCCGTGTCTGCGTGGGTTTCACCCCCACAACCCAAAGATGTGCTGGTTACGTGGATTGGCCACACTGAATTGCCACTTAATCGGGAAAAAACAAATAATTGGGTTCTCTAAATTTTTTAAAAAATGAATGAGACCAGTAATTTAATTAAACATTTATCAGATGGTGAACTTTGAACTCATATCTCCCGAGCATTCTTGCTGGGCCTCGAACCTATTAGCCCAGTAACATTACTGCTGTGCCATCTCTCCCCTTGGTCAGCCCTGGACTACAAGGAGGGAAGGGAAAACAAGGAAGCAGCATGTATGGGTGAGAAAATCTGCCTGTGGTCCTGCTGGTGGTGGGGTGAAGAGAGATAATAAAATAATAATCTTTATTAGTGTCACAAGTCAGCTTACATTAACACTGCCATCAAGTTACTGTGAAAAGCCCCTAGTCGCCACATTCCGGCGCCTGTTCGGGTACACGGAGGGAGAATTCAGAATGTCCAATTCACCTAACAAGCACGTCTTTCGGGACTTATGGGAGGAAACCGGAGCACCCGGAGGAAACCCACGCAGAAACGGGGAGAACATACAACATAGAACATACAGTGCAGAAGGAGGCCATTCGGCCCATCGAGTCTGCACCGACCCACTTAAGCCCTCACTTCCACCCTATCCCCGTAACCCAATAAGCCCTCCTAACATTTTCTGGTCACTAAGGGCAATTTAGCATGGCCAATCTATCTAACCCGCACATCTATGGACTGTGGGAGGAAACCGGAGCACCCGGAGGAAACCCACGCAGACACGGGGAGAACGCGCAGACTCTGCACAGACAGTGACCCAGCAGGGAATCGAACCTGGGACCCTGGCGCTGTGAAGCAACAGTGCTAATCACTTGTGCTACCGTGCCGCCCTGTTGATGAACAAGGGGGGGTGGGCTAAAGGAATAGAGAGATGGGGAGTTGGAGGAGGTTATCGGGATACGGTGAGGTGAGGGTATTCAGAAACGCGCATTTGAAATTTAAGGTGTTGAGCTATTGGAAGCCAGTGTAATCTAATAATGACAGATTGGAGCAGGTGAGCAAGACTAGGCCTGGCAGTGTACCCTCAGGCCCCACCCGCACCCCTCCTCACATGGGCTGGGCCAGGCTGGCAGTGTTAGGGTGCCAGGCTGGCAGTGCAAGGTGCCCAGGTGGCACCAGCAATGCCAGGGTGCTACCCTGCCTGTGGGACAACCACCTGGGGGCCTCTAATCTACTTGGTGGACCTCGCAAAGTGCCGTTGTTCCTGGTCCCCATTTTTGGCGACCAGTACTGAACAGCGCTCACCCAAAGTTTCCGAGGCAAAGGAGTTAGATCACAAAGCCTCGGTAGATAAGGCGAGCAGCATATGGGAGTGAGATCAGCTGCCTCACTCTATGATGCAGATTTGCAAAATACTGATCCCCCCACAATGGGCAGTATCTAGATCGCGATGTGGCGAGCTGGGTAAATCCCGGAAGAGGACTCTCCCAGCATCTACCAACCATGCTGCACCTCTAAGCACCAAACGGGGGCGCGACCAATAGATTGCGCCCATTATCTCTGCTTCTCTCCGGGCGGCACGGTGGCGCAGTGGTTAGCATTGCTGCCTCACGGTGCCGAGGTCCCAGGTTCGTATCCGGCTCTGGGTCACTGTCTGTGTGGAGTTTGCACATTCTCAGTGTCTGCGTGGGTTTCACTCCCACCACCCAAAGATGTGCAGGTTAGGTGGATTGCCCACGTTAAATTGCCCCTTAATCGGAAAAAAATAATTGGGTACTCATAAAAAAAAAATTTTAAACTCTGCTTCTCTCTGCACACGCTGCCTGACCTGCTGAGTATTTCCAGCATCTTCAGTCTTCTAACCTTTGACTCCAAAACCACCTCAGCACACATCAGGACAAGTGACCACAGGTTTGGTTGAAGAAGTAGGTTTTAAGGAGCATTTTAATGGAAGTTGAGGCAAGAAATGTGGAGCTAGCTGAAGTAACAATCACCAAGGGTGCAGCAATGAAATGTCAACAATGCACATGTAGCCCCAGTGAAATGAGCATGGAAACTCCAGAGGCTCTGAGGGCTGGAGGCAGTTACAGAGATGCGGAATGGTGGGGTCTTGGAGGGAATTTAAGAGAAGGATGAGCAGTTTAAAATTGAAGCATCCCTGGGCTGGGAGGCAATGTCAGCAAACCCAGTCGGTGATGGGTGGAAAGGACTTGGCGTGAGTTAGGCAGTGCCCAACGTAGTCCTGCCAGAGATAGAGGCAGGGATTTGTTAAGTTACAGAATGTGGTTGGCACGGTAGCACAGTGGTTAACACAGTTGCTTCGCAGCTCCAGGGACCCAGGTTCGATTCCCGGCTGGGTCACTGTCTGTGCGGAGTCTGCACGTTCTCCCCGTGTCTGCGTGGGTTTCCTCCGGGTGCTCCGGTTTCCTCCCACAGTCCAAAGATGTGCAGGTGAGGTGGATTGACCATGCTAAATTGCCGTTAGTGTCCAAAAGGGTTAGACGGGATTACTGGGTTACAGGAATAGGGTGGAATTGTGGGTGTAGGTGGGATGATCCTTCCAAGGGCCGGTGCAGACTCGATGGGCCGAATGGCCTCCTCCTGCACTGTAAATTTGATGATTCTATGATTGTATGAAGCAGGGTGAAGAACTTATGATGGGAGCTGAAGACTATATCTTCAGTAATTAACTAAAGAATACTGTGGCTCACTCAGGAACTCAAAACACAGAGACAGTGGACACATCAAGAATTCATAATTAGAACATTGAATTCCTGAACCAGAAACAGTACAGAAAGTGCGTTCCCATAATTTGAAAACAAAATTGGACAAATTGGTGCTGAGTAATACAATGCTGATGTACATTTTTCACTGATTAACAGCATCAAGAACTCTCAATCAGGCACAGCACAAGTCAGGTGCATAATTCCCAGTTTGAGCCACAATTGCTTAAGCAAAAAGTCCAACTGAAAAGCTGTTCATTATAACATTGACGATTTCAATCTCCACACCAGCTGACAGTGTGGTCTTTTTTAGTGACCCAGTAAAGACCATGATAGGAGCAGAATTAGGCCATTCGGAGGCCATTCGGCCCATCGAGTCTGCTCCGCCATTCAATCATGGCTGATATGTTTCTCATCCCCATTCTCCTGCCTTCTCCCCCTAACCCCTGACCCCCTTATTAATCATGAACCTATCTATCTCTGTCTTAAAGACACTTAGTGATTTGGCCTCCACTGCCTTCTATGGCAAAGAGTTCCACAGATTTACCTCCCTCTGGCTGAAGAAATTCCTCCTCATCTCTGTTTTAAAGGATCGACCCTTTAGCCTGAGATTGTGTCCTCTGGTTCTAGTTTCTCCTACAAGTGGAAACATCCTCTCCACGACCACTCTATCCAGGCCTCGCAGTATCCTGTAAGTTTCAATAAGATCCCCCCTCATCCTTCTAAACTCCAACGAGTACAGACCCAGAGTCCTCAACCATTCCTCATACGACAAGCTCTTCATTCTGGGGATCATTCTTGTGAACCTCCTCTGGACCCCCTCCAAGGCCCCAGCACATCCTTCCTTAGATACGGGGCCCAAAACTGCTCACAATACTCCAAATGGGGTCTAACCAGAGCCTTGTGCAGACTCAGAAGTGCTCTTGTATTCCATCCCTCTCGAAATTACATTGCATTTGCCTTCCCAACTGCCAACTGAACCTGCATATTGACCTCAAGAGAATCCTGAACTAGGGCTCCCAAATCCCTTTGTGCTTCAGATTTCCGAAGCCTTTTCCCATTTAGAAAATAGTCTGTGCCTCTATACTTCCTACCAAAGTGCATAACCTCACACTTTTCCACATTGTATTCCATCTGCCACTTCTTTGCCCACTCTCTTAGCCTGTTCAAGTCCCTCTGCGGCCTATTCGCTTCCTCAACACTCCCTGTCTCTCGACAAACTTAACACCAATTTGTGCTTAATTGTGACTCCATAACTTGTGACACAATCCAGGTTTAAGATATGTCCCAAGCATGAAAATACATCACAATAACCCATAGTAGCGGATATCCTTCCCAAATGAATGCATTAAATAGTTTCAACAAACAGCAATATTTTCTTTTTCATATTTTTTCTCATTTATGGGAACAATTATGTCATTTTAAAAGAATTTCATTTCTTCAATTGTTGTTCATTTTGAGCTGCAGCTTCACTTCACCTTAATCAAAGCGTCCAATTATTTTGTTTAATTAGTGGGAGCACTAATCGCTTTCTGATAAAATGAATGCAGTGCCAGCAAAAGATAGAACCAGAGAATGCGGAAATTTACAACAGGATAGGAGGCCATTCGGCCCATCACGCACGTGCCAGCCGCCATGCAGCCTCCAGCCTAATCCCACTTTCCGGCGTAGCCTATTTCCAACACTTTAAAACTACATATCCAAGTGCGTTAACGAAGCCAAGTTCTGAACTGAGTTACAGATCCACAACATCCTCGAAACATCCCCTCAAAACCTCCCTGTACCTCCTAATTCTAATCCCAAAACCATGCCCTCTGTGTATGGACCCCTTTTGTTACCCGTGTGCGGTAATTCGGTAATTACCAAGCCAGCCGACAGCTTCCGCCGTGGCAAACCGGGGTGCTCCAAGCCCTCCGCTGAATTTTGTCAGGGGGCAGTCTTCAGTGATGTGGGTCTCGGATTGGGGGGGGGGGGGGGGGGGCGCACCACAGCTGCACCCGGGTTCCCAGGCAAGGCCCCACTTGTGCCAATTTGCTGCACAGAGGCCTTGGCCAATGCGGAAAAGGATGAGGAGTGCCCAATGTTGGCGTGGCAGGTTGATGCCCAGTGGACGGGCTGGGGGATCTGTGATGAGGAAGTGGTTTTTAATGGTGTCGCGTTGTGTCGTCTCTATTCCGCTGTCACAGGGCCTCTGCTGGTGGTCTTGGCGAGACAGGTTGGCTTGATGGGAGGCGAGAGGCAGGTGGATTGGAAAGGCCCTTGTGTTGCGGCAGGCTTGGGTTGATATCGACCTTCTCCAGGAGCTTTCTTGTTGCGGTATCCCTCCTTATGTGAGGGATGGGATGTTGCTCAGCATTGGGAGCCAGGACTGTGCAGTTGATTGGAGGCTACCTGCGATGATACACATTGTTGTGTTGTGCTGGATATGGAACAGCTTCTTCCCCACAGCTATAAGACTCCTTGACAGGTGCATTAGGTGTTCGGGGAGCCCAGCGAACCATGCCCATATGTTTTGGGCATGCCCGGCACTGGGGGAATTCTGGCAGGGGGTGGCGAGGACGGTGTCGAGGGTGGTAGGGTCCAGGGTCCAGCCAGGCCGGGGACTCGCGATATTTGGGGTTGGGGTGGAGCCGGGAGTGCAGGAGGCGAAAGAGGCCGATTTTGGCCTTTGCGTCCCTAGTAGCCCGGTGGAGGATCTTGCTGCAGTGGAAAGATGCGAGACCCCCAAGCGTGGAGACCTGGATCAATGACATGGCGGGATTCATTAAGCTGGAGAAGGCCAAATTCGCCCTGAGGGGGTCGGTACAAGGGTTCTTTAGGCGGTGGCAGCCTTTCCTCGACTTTCTGGCTCAACGATAGGGAACTAGGTCAGCAGCAGCGACAACCTGGGGGGGGGTATTGTTTATGTTAAATTTAATTTATTTTTAATTTATTTTGTTGTTCATTGGGTTTGGGGGGGTGGGGGGGCTCGTTATATGCATTGTTACGGGCCCGGGCGGTGTTTATTATTGTTATTATTATTGTTTTATTGCTATACATTTTTCAAAAATTTCAATAAAAATTTTTTTTTTTAAAAAGCTATAAGACTCCTCAACGACTCCCCCTCGGACTGATCGGTTCCCTGTAAGAACACTATTCTCGACACCCTATACTGCTCTTGCCCATGTATTTGCTTTGTTTGGCCCCTTGTTCCGCACTGTAACCAATCACTGTTTGCCGATGTACCATTTGTCAATGTTCTCTGTTGATTATTCTTTTGTCTAGAGTGTACGTACTGTGTACGTTCCCTCGGCCGCAGAAAAATACTTTTCACTGTACTTCGGTACATGTGACAATAAATCAAATCAAATCAAATCTACAAGACCCTTCAACAAAGGGATTAGTTCATTCCTATCCCACTCTATCTAGACACTCAGAATTTTATACCTTGGGGTGGGGAGGGGGAGAGGGATTTTGAGGTGATACGCAATTCGCTGCCAGCGGGATTCTCTCATCCCACCGCTTGTCAATGGGATTTCCCATTGAAACCACCCCATGCCACCGGGAAAGCCACAAGTGGGGGGGGGGGGGTGGGCACAGCCAGCGGGAAAAGGGAATCCCAATGGCGGGAGAATTCCTTCTTCCAACAAAAACAATCCCAGCCGATGCAATATTTCCCATAGTTCAAATTTTCCAGTGGAGGCAACAGCCTTGTAAAATATAAATATAAATTTCCTACTTTTCAAAACTCATAAATAGTATGCAAACGTTCGAGAATTCTATGGACTCAACCTGACAAGATGCGATTGATGAACATTAATACAAAATGCAGAATACAACAGATCTTTCACTTTCATTCTGTGAATGAAGGAGATCGGCATTTTGCAACATATTGGCCGAAATCTTCCGTCCTCATTCGCAGGCTGTGATTTCCCGGCTGTGATTTCCCGGCTGGGATTTCCCGGCTGAGATTTTCCGGCTGGGATTTTCCGGCTGAGATTTTCCGGCTGGGAATTTCCGGCTGGGATTTCCCGGCTGGGATTTCCCGGCTGGGATTTTCCGGCTGGGATTTCCCGGCTGGGATTTCCCGGCTGAGATTTTCCGGCTGGGAATTTCCGGCTGGGATTTTCCGGCTGGGATTTCCCGGTGCCGTTGAAAGTGAACGGAGTTTCGGCTGGGCCCCAAATTCTCCCTTCCCGCTCGCAACGGGTCCCGCCCCAGACGAGAGCAGAGACTCCCACCAATTGTAGTTGAGTTCATAATTGTGCGATCCTTTTATTATTTAATTGCTGTTTATAATTATATGAATTATGATTGTTTTGTGCGTATCATCATCCCAATTTGTGCACTTGCTGACACGATGATGTTTCAAACACCAATTAGCTATCTATCCATCTGAACCTCCTCTGTACCCGCCCCAGCGCGATCACGTGTTCCCAGTCGTGCAATGGAAGTGTGAAACTTACTCTGCTCCACAAATATTCCCGTGCTCCCAGACTGTAACAACTCAACCCAAATGTATCTGCGTCTTCCATTCCTATCACCACCGAATGCTGGCTCACCTCCTTTAACACGGCAGATTCACCGCTCCCTCCTTGAGCTAAACGTACTGATAGCGAGCTCCCTGATTTCTCTTCCAGATATTATGGCTGGGATCCTCTGTTCTGGTGTTTCACCGCCTCCGCCAGCAGAGAATCGCTACTGGTTTCCGCTTACGCTCGGAGCTGGGCCCGATGGGCTAATCTCTCCCCTTTACCATGCTGATTTATGCACGGGGGAGAGATTACAGGAATCTGTCGGTATCCCGGTATCGGGCCTTCATTGTGAGTTGGGGGCTCGATACTGAGGTCTGGAGTTGAGCCCCCACCCCCACTGCTACCAACAATGCAAAAACTGCTTCCAAGTAGGGGCACCCCCCCTCCCCCCCCACAAAAATAATGGATCACCCTCCCACAGCATGCACTTATGAGGTGACCTAATCCTTCCCTTGCCGACACCCACAGCCCCCCTCAGACCCCCATCAGTCCCGACAATCAGACTCCCCCATCAAACCCCCTCACCAGACCCTTCCATCAGAACTCCTAACTGAGACCCCCATCAGTGACCCTCATCAGAGACCCCATCAGTCACCCCCCCCCGCCTGAATGCTGAAGAATCACCGCATTTTCACTTACCTTTGCCTAACATCTGCTGCCTCAGACAGAAGTGTTTAAAGCAGCAGCTGTCACAAGTGTCAGACGCTTCCTCCAAAGCCAAGTACACTTCAAAGGGCTTCAAATCCCTTGACTGCCTTTGAAATACAAACCTTCCATTCAATTTCACAGAGCAATTTCACGAGCCAGTGATTGGCAGGTTTATTGATCATGAACAGCTGCTAAGGGGTTTGTTTGTTTATCTTTCCCTTCACCTTCAATGCATCTCAAGTACTTTCTATTGATGCCAACCACAATATTTATAAACACGTTTGCTGTGATTGTACATTATCAATACAGGTAACACTGTAAAATAGATGCATGTATTAATGCTTGTTGAGTAATGCAACAACTTTGCTTAAGACATTCTGTTACCATCCCAGACCAGACCACCAAATTTGGGGATGATCCCAGATGAGCCCCTCCAATTTTCTTTTTTTAGTTAAAGTAGACAAAATTTGCGATCCCAGGTATTTACTAAGAGAATAAAGCCACAAATTCCACTACTTTAGTTAAGCAAACTTTGACTGTACAGGAGTCAGCAAAGCAAACAGTCAACACTATCTATCTTAATACGCTAACATCCAGAATTAACGTGAAGTAAACATGAATTATCAAGCAGACTGTGGTTGATCGCAGAACAAACTGCATATTAAATAGCAAACACAACCAAGATAAGACCCCCAAATTTTCTCAGCAAACCACCCAGACATCAGTGATCCACAAAAATCTAGTTAACTCCTGTCTCCCACCCGAAGGATATCAGCTCCTCTCTTTCGAGGATATAGCTTCTGATTTCTCTCAACAGCTGCTTCAACTCAGACTGCCCCAGTGACTGCTCACCCCCCTGGTGCTCAGTCTCTTCTCCCGAGACTGCTCCCCACTGCATTCCCGAGGTGCACCCCATCATTCAATGATTGGCAACAGACCCGGCTCGCTAGCTACTATAAGCTGAACATCAATTCTCTGGAGATTCTCTTTGCCCCAAACAGCCCACTTCACTGAGTGGGTACTGACCCGGCTTTCTTTGAACTGCAACCTTCCTAGCTGCCCCGAGCAAATATCGCTTCAATGCCTTTGTTACAATCCACATGGGTCTTACAGGGTAGGGGTGATTAATTATCCCGTGGATCTTGCGGAATACGAGCTCCCCCAATAATACTTGGATTTGAATAAATAGAGTTGGCCAGTGAGGCAGTAAGAACCACTGGAGCTGTGCATGATAGTAATTGTGAAATAAAGTAAGTTTTTGTTGCAACCTAGTTGGTGTGGACCAGGGGTGGGCAAACTACGGCCCGCGGGCCGCATGCGGCCCGCCAAAGGTATTTCTGCGGCCCACCAAGTCATTAAAAAAAAAAAAAAAAAATTTTTTTTAAAAAGAAAATTTTTTTTTTTTTTTTTTAATTTTTTTTTAAAGGTTAATGGGTGGGGGGGCTGTTGGGTTACTTACTGGCATAGGGTGGATACGTTGACTTGAGTAGGGTGATCATTGCTTGGCACAACGTCGAGGGCCGAAGTGCCTGTTCTGTGCTGTACTGTTCTATGTTCTATATGAGGCGCCCAGAATCATAACCAGGTGAAGTAATTATTTTACTTAATATACTATGCGGCCCTTTGTGAATTGTGAATTTCTGAATGCGGCCCTTGCATGGAAAAGTTTGCCCACCCCTGGTGTGGACCCTTCGTTGCCCTTACAAAAGTGTTTCTTGAGCCCCAACTCTTAGCAGCACAGAGCTAATGGCTCCCATGGTTTCACAGAGCCCCGACCCCTGAAACAACGCCGAGATTAGAGCAATACTTCCACTGCACCGAGACGGCACTCCTCTCTGTCTGCTGTTGACTCTGCTTTTCACAGCATCCCCCCCCCCCCAATTCCCATGCTCATTATTTTCACGCCATAATACCACGCGGCACTTTGCCTGATAACTGCAGCTACGCAGGTATTTTAGAATATAGAACAGTACAGCACAGAACAGGCCCTTCGGCCCTCAATGTTGTGCCGAGCCATGATCACCCTACTCAAACCCATGTATCCACCCTATACCCATAACCCAACAACCCCCCCCCTAACCTTACTTTTATTAGGACACTACGGGCAATTTAGCATGGCCAATCCACCTAACCCGCACATCTTTGGACTGTGGGAGGAAACCGGAGCACCCGGAGGAAACCCACGCACACAGGGGGAGGACGTGCAGACTCCACACAGACAGTGACCTAGCCAGGAATCGAACCTGGGACCCTGGAGCTGTGAAGCATTTATGCTAACCACCATGCTACCCTGCTGCCCCAGTGTTTTGGAGCAACTATTCGCAGCCTGTCTCCCTGCACTTGCACTGGGCATCTCGAGCATGCTGGGAAATGTAGTCCTCGGCCTACACCCAGAAAACCCACCGATAAAACCCAGGTATGCAAGATCCCTCACAAATTAAATAGGCTCATTTTACCACGAGGTTTAAGCAACCCCTCTCCCTTTCTACCAGAGGCCCTTTGGCGAACTCAACCCAGCTCCCAGTCCTTTTGAGAATGTCTTTGCTCAAATAACTGATGTGTCATCAAACCATAAAACAAGGCCCCTGAGTGGTTAGGATTAACAGATTTCAACTTTGAGTTATTTTAACTTTTCCAATACATTTGAATCTATAGCAAGCATTGACATTAAGATTCGGATTAATGTTACATCTATGCGGCATTATAATGGCATTAATATTCTTTACAGCTATGACCCAATTTAGGTTAAGCTACAAAACCTGAGGAAGACTCCTAGCTGTGTTATAGCATTGCAAAATACCTCAGAGGACATCATGACTCCCATCAACTGAAGCCATACAAAAAAAAGGACACTATTTATGGAAACACAACTAATAAAGGACCAAACCATTAAAACAAAAGGTAATTTTGAAACTTAAATATTATCATTGCTTGAGCCCACTCTGCCATTCAGTCCCTGGCAGTGCCCACTAACGTGCGGACAATAACTGCGGGAACCAGTACCCACACCTGGGTTATATGAAAGCTGGTCAATGCAGGGGTTTTCATCTTGATTCGAGCTGAATCTTACATCGCAGCAATGGTAACAACCGGAGCTAGCCCACCTTCTAGATCTTTCTCAGGCAAAGGCCAACTTCAAGCTGAAAGAGCCATCCTAATTTGATTTGACCGCAGCTTTGCCTAAGTGAGCAGCAAACTCTGATTTCAACACAAAAGTTTTCTCTTCGAACCCTTTCATCATTTTTTTTGTTTGTTTCCAAAGTTTGCACCTGACTGAACTGACGTCGATAGCCAAAAGCCTGTGTTCCTCGGGAAACAAAACATTCTGCCACAATGGGAACACTATTGTTGATGAATATTTATTAAAATGAAGCAAAACTGCTCAGAATAATGAATATGAAACCTTGAGGAATTTTCCATTGCACGAATATCAGCAAGCAATAAAATGAAGCATTATAGTTTCCATAGCACGCACATCCACATCATCAATTTTTTCAGGAATTACCACCTTGATTTTAAAAAGTAAAAATAGCACAAGAGTTAAGAAAGGCTTCAGAGAAACTTACCAGCGTTTCCTAAGTTTCTGGGTTTTGTTCTGCTTTGAAGATCTCTCGATTATATCAGGGACTGAAATCTTTGAACTGAGATCATTGCGCATTCATTGGCACCATGGCTCGCGTTTCCTAGTGGCCGCGCCACCACACCCCAGATCCAGCAGTTATCGTCTGCGTGCGTGTGTGTGTGTGTGTGTGTGTGTGTGTGTGTGCCCGTGTCTTGGAAAAACCATAGAACGAGGCGACGGAGAGTTGCACAGGTTGGAGTGATTATGTTTGACCGTCGCTGATCGCTCAATCCCTTCCTGCCGGGTTTGAACTGTGCATGTCATGGCATGCTGCTGTTAGCCCCCACGCTGACTCCAGAGGTTCATAAGTGCTGCCACACTTAAATGGCAAGCTAATCAATCGCCCTAAGCAAAAAAAAAACGATTGCCACCTGTTCCACGAGATCACAAAAGATTGGATGCGAACATTACCTTAACCACTCCCTCAACCTAACTGCTACATTTTACTCTATCAGAAGATAAATTGATGTTAAATTGATTTGTTAAATCCTTCATGACACACAATCTAATTTGTGTTAAGGTTACTTACTATTTATAGACAATGTGTGTTTGGCTGATAAAATATTACGCTGTCTTGGGGGAGTATACCTTTACCCCCCTGATTCCTATTTTGCTGATTAATGGTGCCTGATTTAGAGAGTATCGGTGTTAAATCAGAAAGAAGCATTAGCAAACCAGCAAGAGGTGGGTTAATGACGAACCTGATACTTCTTATAATCAGAATAGATGATTGGCTTCGCGTGGGCAAGCTGAGCGTGTGTCATGGAGAAGCTGGGCAGGTGGTGTCAGCCAGGGCCCTGCTGTGGCTGGGGACTGTGCAAACGGTGGCAAGCAAAGTTCCTCGCCTGCCTCTTGTCCCTGTTGATCCTTTCCAAATGAGGTAACATATCTTGTTCTGATTTATTGCTCGATTTGAGCGATTAGAGACCTTTCTCTTATTGCTCTGGAGCTGTACCAGCGCTGGATCAGATAACCCTTTCAGCCCCACATTCTCTCTGGGCAGCATGGTAGCACAGTGGCTGGCACTGTTGCTTCGCAGCGCCAGGCACCCGGGTTCGATTCCCGGCTTGGGTCACTGTGCGGGGTCTGTGCGTTCTCCCCGTGTCTGCGTGAGTCTCCTCCGGGTGCTCCGGTTTCCTCCCACAAGTCCCGAAAGACGTGCTTGTGAGGTGAATTGGACATTCTGAATTCTCCCTCTGTGTACCCGAACAGACGCCGGAATGTGGCGACTAGGGGCTTTTCACAGAAACTTCATTGCAGTGTTAATGCAAGCCTACTTGCGACAATAATAAAGATTATTATTGTGCTTTACGCCAAGGGGCCATTGCATGTCAGACTGGACGCAGGCACACAGTGATACCCCCAGAGATCGATGTTAGGGCCATTGCTCTTTTAGATGTACATTAATAACCAGAACTTGGGTCCTGGGGCATTTTGTTTAATGTCTGTGGGTGACAAGAAGCTGGGAAATGTAGTGAGCAGCGTGGGGCATTGCGGCCAACCCCAGTGAGACATGGACAGATTGGTGGGATGGGTAGGCACAAAGCGGTGCCAACTGAGATTAAATGTATTCCTGGAAGTTTTATCACATGACCTGCCCCCACACTCCAACCATTGGTTAGCCAGCACATCCATCCTTGTGACCCCCTCCCCCCCCATTTTGCAATATTTTTATATCTGGTAAAGAGAAAGGCTGAAGAAAATTTTAAGAACACCCATCCTTTCTAACGTCTCGATGATATTTCTCCAGGGTCGCACTCAGCATTCGCCTGGAAATTGATCTTCAATCCCTGGAGACTCCGGGTCAATCCTAGAGGTTTGGCAATGCCACATGGCAGATGAAGTTGAAGAGAGAGGCGTGTGAAGGGACTCGACTTGTTGGAGAGTGAAGAGCAGCAAGGTGCACTTAAATGGTGCAATTTTACAGGGGATTTAGGAACTGAGAGATCTGGGGTACTAGGCCCAGGACTAGGCTTCAGCTGGAGTATTGAGTGCGATTCAATGGACAAATTTCTAAGTGTGCTTTTGGCCGCGTTTCTTCTTTAACGGCCACATTGGCGAGATCGCGGCCCGGATTCAATGGCACGTAGCGCTACAAATGAGCCCCCACGGGATTCTAGCATTCACTGACTGTCTCACCGTCTGATCTGCCAGATTCCCACCTCAGCTTCTCGCCGCTAACAAGGGGGAGCTGCTTTTAAACGCTCCCTCACCACTCACTCCCAGTCAGCACACAAGCATGGCAGCACGGTGACCTGCTCCTCGCTTTAGAGATACCGACCACTACAGGCTTCTCAACGCTGTGAACAAGGCCGCAAGAAACTCCAGAGAGTCGTGAACACAGCCCAGTCCATCACACAAACCCACCTCCCATCCATTGACTCTATCTACACCTCCCGCTGCCTGGGGGAAGCGGGCAGCATAATCAAAGACCCCTCCCACCCGGCTTACTCACTTGATGCACTATCAATTACGACGTGACAAGAGTAGAGAGTAATCAAGGCTTTATTAAGCAGAGATGTGTTGCCTCCTGCAGCTGCTGCCGAAATGGCTACAGCTCGGTGAGCACACAGGGCCGGCTCAAGGTACCGGCAACTCGGGCAGTCGCCCGGGGCGCCATGTGCTAGGGGCGCCGCGTAAAAGACTCGGGTCCCGCGCATGCGCAGTTGGGCCGGTGCCAACCAGCGCATGCGCGGTGGCCACCCTCCCTCAGGCCGCCCCGCACAAGCATGGCGGATGGATCCAGGCTCTCCGGTGGTCACTCCGCCCCCCCCACTCGGGCCCCCTCCGCCCCCCCCCCCTCCGGCCCCCTCCGGCCGCCCCCTCCGGCCCCCTCCGCCCCCCCCCCCCTCCGGCCCCCTCCGCACCCCCCCCCCTCCACCCCCCCCCCTCCGGCCCCCTCCACCCCCCCCCTCCGGCCCCCTCCGCACCCCCCCCTCCACCCCCCCCCCCCTCCGGCCCCCTCCGTTCCCCCCCCCTGCCTCCTCCGCCCCCCCCCCCCCCCGGGCCCCCTCCCCCCCGGGCCCCCTCCGCCCCCCCCTCCAGCCCCCCCCGGCCCCGCCTCCCCCCCCCCCCTCCCCCCCCGAAGGGCGCCGAAGTTCAGCTTGCCCGGGGCGCCAGCAACCCTAGGGCCGGCGCTGTGAGCACACACATTTATACTCCGCCTACTGGGCGGAGCCAGCAGGCAGGAATCTATCCCCGTACCTGTAGTACAGGAGCCTTACTGTATTACATCTCATATGTGATATATACAACAGTGGTGACTACCACATTACTCTTCCAACTTCTTCCATCTGGCAGGACATACAAAAGTCTGAGAACACGCACAAACAGACTCAAAAACAGCTTCTTCCCCGCTGTTACCAGACTTCTAAACGACCCTTTAGGGACTGACCTGATTAACACTACACCCCTGCATGCTTCACCCGATGCTGGTGTTATATAGTTACATTGTGTACCTTGTCTTGCCTATTTATTTCTTTTCTTTTCTTTTCTTTTCACTGTACCTCAGTACACGTGACAATAAACAAATCCAGAATCCAGGGGTCGGAGGGCCAACAGCAGGGTCACCCATACCACCTGGGAAGCAGTGGTAGCGGTTGTCAGTGAGGGCAACATGACCAGGAAGGTTGCTTTCCATTGTTGGAAGAAGGCCAATGGTCTCCACCAAGCTGCAGGGGTAAGTTACCACCTCTCTCCCTGGCAGCAGTACCGCCTACCACCCCTCAAACTCCCAACCCCCCCCCCCGCCCGCCCCCCCACAAATCACCGGCTGACACTCTCACCTTCCCTACATCTGATCTTTATGCATGTTCCTCAGAACCCCCTGACACCCACCAGCGCAACCTCTTCATGTCCAAATTGTTCATATCAGCGAAAATGATCCTCCCCTCTCACTGACCACGTGTCCATTCTTCCGCGGGATCTTCATCTGATGGGGTCGGGCCATCCAGAGGTGTCCTCCCCCCACCACCATCACCACCCAAGAGACCACCTCGGAGGAGAGCTCCGAGACCATCATCATTGAGGCCTCACAGCCGTCACCCCCACCTTCCACCAGCACAGAGACACGCACCTCAACATTAGTGGTCAGGCTTCTGGGGCACACTCTGGTGAGCGCCACACTGCTGCTGACGCACATCAGCTGGAGGCAGGAACATCCAATGGAGACAGCAGTTGCGCGTCTGCTGGGTCCCAGGACTCGGCTGAGGCCCAGTCAGGTGCTGAGCCTCTGCACAAAGTTATCCCAGATGCAGCTGATAGAGCACAGCCGTGAGATTCAGGAGGAGATGTCAGCGACATTCCAGCATAGCCGATTGGAGGAGCCCCGAAAGCTTCAGCTGCAGGAGATGGTGCAGACATGTCCCAGTCGCTGTGGGATATGTCCCAGACACAGGTAGGCATTGCCGAGGCATCACAGAGCGTGGCCCAGTCACTGAGGACCATCACTGAGGGCGTCAACACCCTGGTGCAGACAATGGGGAGCCGCCAGGGCTGGCAGAGACAGATGACGCAGAGGCCTCTGGAGCTCTCCCCAGCTGCCCCTCCCATCCCATGAAGACCCCCAGGACCCTACAGGCACCGTCAAGGGGGAAATAAAACACTGGAGGCCAACCCAAGGCCTGCAACTAAGGAGGCGATGGCGGACTCCAGTTCATTCGAATCCCCCACTCCTGACACTAGAGCATCTCATGGGTAGAGAGCAGAACAGAGTGGCATGGGCAACGCCTGTGGCAGAGGTAGGTTGGTCACGGCCCTCCAGCTCCAGGCCCTCCAGGGGACGTTCGCCAAGGGTATTAAAGGCCACAGGGTTTGGAATGCAGCAGGCTGCCTTCATCTCTGATGTGCAGCCTAGGGACACAGTTAGATGTAGCACTAGACCATGAAAGATCAAGAAGAGTGAGGATTACTGAGTGGACAGTGGGGGGGGGGGGGGGGGGGGGGGGGGTCGGGTCTGGGGTGCAGCTGTAGCAAGGGGGAATGGAAATTAAAACATGTTACACCTGATGCAGGTGAAGCCTCTGAAATGTTAATTTTCACAGCAAGGCTGCCTGCACCCCTACCCCCTGTGGCCCTCCACTCGCCCCAATCCCTGCTCGCTCGGGAACAATTGTCTGAGATCCCTGAGATACACACTCACCCCGGCCACATCAGGAGCCCCCAGACCCCAGACCCCAGACCTCTGCTGGGAACATTAGGGAGGCAGTGTTTATGTGTCCTCCCCGATCCACACACTCATCCCTTGAGGATCCCCAGTGCTGCATTCCTGCTCTTTTTTTTTCTTTTAAAAAAAATTTATAATATCCAATTACTATTTTTTTTCAATTAAAGGGCAATTTAGCATGGCCAATCCACTTAACCTGCACATCTTTGGGTTGTGGGGGTGAAACTCACGCAGACACGGGGAGCGTTGAGAGCTGCCTCAATGGTGCTGGCACTCCCATAATTCAAGCTTCAAAGTTTGCCGGACATGCGGTGCACTAATTATCCTCTGAGACATGGCACCTGTGCCCTCGAGAACGCACTTGAGAGTTGTGGAGCATGAAGTGCGATCGCAGCTAACAAGGCCAATTCCTCATTTGAAATAGCCTTCAGCTGTGAAGCCAGAGGCTGCTCACGGTCAAAGGGAGTGAAAATGATTTTCAGGAGAGAAGGAGCAGCCGGACTCTGTCCTGGAAGTGTTTGGTAGGGCAGACAGGCGGCCCCTGTGGATGCCCCTGTTATGCGTCTCCGCAATACTTAAAGATGGTTTGAAGGCCTCACAGACACAAATCCCCTGATCCCCCCCCCCCCCCACCCCAAGCCCAGGGGCGACGCCCAACCTAGAACGCTTCAGCCCCCTTACCCAAGCCCAACCCCCCTGAGGGATTCCCCCACCCCCGGGGAACAGCTCCGGTGCCCTTGAGCTGCATTCCGAAAAATGGAAATGGCTCCTCACCTCCTCAGTTCCCCTCAGCAGCCACTGGCCAGCTTCACGTTTTCAAAAAGGAGTACTAAACGATGCCCGTGTGATTTCTCATTGGGGAGTCGGTTAATTCCTGGTAGGCCGCTGCGTTCTACCTCAGCCTCGCTAATGAGGTGGGAATTAATTCAGATGATGGTTAATAGATATGCTCGCCATATTTGGTCGAGATCCTGAACTCACCATTGGGAGTGGGCCGGTTAGATCGCACGCTGATTCGCGCCCGCCGCAAATCCCAAGTTTGGCCTTTCCCGCTATTTAACCAGGGTGCCCAGATCCGTGCCGGACGCAACTCGGCGGTTAAATCACGCCCGGGCCGCATGGGTGGCACCGTGGTTAGCACTGCTGCCTGATGGCGCCGAGGACCCGGGTTCGATCCTGGCTCTGGGTCACTGTCCGTGTGGAGTTTGCACGTTCTCCCCGTGGGTCTCACCCTCACAACCCAAAGATGTGCAGGGGAGGTGGATTGGCCGCGCTAAAGGGGCTGGTTTAGCTCACCAGGCTAAATCGCTGGCTTTTAAAGCAGACCAAGCAGGCCAGCAGCACGGTTCGATTCCCGTACCAGCCTCCCCGGACAGGCGCCGGAATGTGGCGACTAGGGGCTTTTCACAGTAACTTCATTGAAGCCTACTCGTGACAATAAGCGATTTTCATTTTTTTCATTTTTCAATTACCCCTTAATCGGAATTTTTTTTAAAAAGAATCACGCCCACGAATTACAAAAAGAAACGGGGGGGAGAATAAGGGTTCTCTTTGGATTGGAGAAGATGAAAATTAATTGAGTGGAGGCATTAAAGATCAGGAAAGGTTTTAATAGCGTGGGAGAAACAGTTCTCTGGCTTTGTTTAAGGTGTGAAGCGTTAAGTGGGATATTAGTGTGGGAAGTGAGCTGCTCTTACTGTAGCTTTTTGCCTACCTCTAACAATCTGGGAGCAGACAACATTGGAAGCAGTCGGCGAGTTGGGTTATCTTTTTCATTGAGTCCGGGCCCCTGAGCTCGAATGAAGAGCACTGTCCAAAACAATCACTTGCCTTCTGGATGGCAACTGACCTGCTCCCAGTCTGAGAGTTCTTATTTTGATTTCAAATCAGCTCCCATCGCTGACACCTCCACCCCTGCTGCTCAATCCACAAAGGCAAAGGTTCTCAGCGGGTTGGTTGTACTGATGGAACCATCAATTCAGCGAACACGTGTAGTTGGATCTGAACAGAGGCTTTAATACACTTACAACAGAGCCAGCCTATTCGTCGTTGAACTTCAGATGAACTGCAGGCTGGCTCTAAGGCACTGATCTTTATACATCGGTCCCAGGGGGAGGAGTCCTGGGCGGAGCCAAGGGAGGAGCCCAGTACAAACTCTCGCGTACTCCCAGAGCGACTCCCCCTGGTGGTTGGATAGTGCAACTGCACTTACAATGGTGGATAGTGAACATATACACACGGGGTTATATTGGCAACTATATACAGCATTGATCTTACAACGGGTAGATAACGAACATATATACATGGAGTGATATTGGCAACTATATATAGTGTGAATCACATTCACCACAGGTACCCTCCGCGTATTTAAGCCCAGCTCCAAAACTGGCCAATGGCGCAGCGAGACGAACGGTGCAATGCTCAGCGGGTGAACTGACTGGGGAAAACCCGAGGTGTCGGCCCTGGAGAATGGCGATGAGGTCGTTTCTGCCTCAGTCTGAGCTCGGTGCAATCTCCACAGGGAGCCTGTGCGAGGTAAATAAACTGGTTCACGCAGGCATGAACGTGGATACCGAGCAGACACCATCTCTACTACCAGAAGCGACCCGCCGTGTGCTGGAGCAACGAGTGCACAGATTACCATTGTGTCCCCCGAGTCTCGCAGGCAATCAGCTCGAGCACCACACAGCAGCGGTGACAAACACGAGCAAGGTCGTCTAAGGAGTCCCAAGCCATTCGAGGGTTCAGGTGGAAAAAACTATTCCCTCAAAATATTTCAGTGCGGCAGCAAATCAAAATGCCGATCCTGCCGCAGTTCTCCTGTTGAGGTTTTTGGGCGAGACATCAAACCGAGGCCCGGTCTTTGCTGTCGGGTGGATCTCTGGAGCTGAGCAGCGGGTCATTTGTCTCATTGCCCATTGTGGGATCTTGCTGTGCGGCACAAGTGGTCAGCATTGCTGCCTCAGATACTCTGGTTTCTCTTCTGACCGCACAAATCTTTCACCTTTAGCACTGCTGCCCAACAGTGCCGGGGGCCAGGGTTCAATTCTGGTCCCTGTCTGTGTGGAGTCTGCACGTTCTCCCCGTGTCTGCGTGGGTTTCCCCCGGCTGCTCCGGTTTCCTCCCACAGTCCAGAGATGTGCCGGTTTGGTCGATGGGCCATGATCACTTAGTGCCCAGGAATGTGCAGATTAGCTGAGGTTATGGGGTTAGGGCAGGGGTGTGGGCCTAGGTAGGGTGCTCTTCCAGGGGGTCGGTGTAGACTCGATGGGCTGAATGGTCTCCTTCTGCACTGTCGGGATTCTATTCTATAAAGTGGCCACCGCTTTGCCCCACATTACAGTGGTGAGCGCGCTGCAGACGTGCTTCATTGACTGTGAAATGGTTTGGGAAGTCCTGAGGTTGTGAAAGGCGCCCCAGAAATACACGTTCTCTACACCCTTCACAAAGCTGGCGAGGTACAACAAGAGTGTAAGAATAGAATCCTCAATTCACTGCACTGTCGCTGCTGGACACGTCTGAACCGCTTACCTTTCTGGGGCAGCTGAGAGGAAGGTGAGTGGAAGGCGAAAGTGAGAGGGTGTGAGTGTTACACCCAGTCCACGCGTGATCGTCACTAGCCAGGGGAATCCCACTCCCCTGACAGCAATGTAACAATGCGAGCTGGCAAGCATTTCCCAGCAGAGGGAGCTAGAACATGTGAGTATGTGTCAGTGTTGCCTCCGGTAGCTCTATTCAGATTTACCCAGGCTCGGTACCATTTCCTTAACCCCACCCCCCCTTTCCCTACATTCAACCTAATTTCAAATGGGAGCATAACCTTAATCGTAGAGCTGGATCATTCAGGGTTTTCTTTTTTAATAATTTTATGGATTGCGAGCATCGTTGGTAAGCCCAGCATTTGCTCTTCATCCGTCTTTGCCTATGAGTGTCTCGCCCGGCCATTTCAGGGGGCATTTAAGAGTCAACCACATTGCTGGGGGTCTGGAGTCACGTGTAGGACAGACCGGGTAAAGTCGGCAGATTTCCTTCACCAAAGTTCATGAGTGAACCAGATGGTGGTTTTTTTTTATGACAATCGTCTGATGGCCAGCATTATCGAGGCCAGCTTTCAATCCCAGCTTTGCTTTTTATTAATTATGTTATGGGCCAGGGTTTAGAGAACCCCAAAGTGTATCATGGAGTTCCCCTGACGCACAACCTTTAATAGATTGTGGTATGGGGAGCACACGGCCCACTCTACAGGTGTGGTACAGCAGAAATGGAAAAGTATTTTTTAAAGCAAAACAATGTTTATTCTAGGAACTCAAGTTAACCTTTTTTAAAACATACAGTGAACATCTTAGCAACCATCAATTCAAATACAACCCCCAAAGAATACAACACTAAGTAATCCTTAATAACTTCCCAAACAACATCCAGAGGGGCTGGTTTAGCTCACTGAGCTAAATCGCTGGCTTTTAAAGCAGACCAAGTAGGCCAGCAGCACGGTTCGATTCCCGTACCAGCCTCCCCGAACAGGCACCGGAATGTGGCGACTCGGGGCTTTTCACAGTAACTTCATTGAAGCCTACTCGTGACAATAAGCGATTTTCATTTTCATTTTCATTTCAGAAGACAGAAGAAACACCTTTTAAGAGAAGAACATCAGGTTTACATTCACTACTGAGAACATTTATAATTCTGAATTCAATAAATTATCAAGGGATAGTCTTTTCATGACAGAGAGAACAACAGTACACCTGCTCTGTCTGGCTTCAGCTCCAACGCTGAAAACAAAACTAAAACACACCCTCCAGCAAACAGCCTAAAACGAAAGTAAAAAGCTGACAGACAGCCCAGCTCTACCCATACTCTGACATCACTAATAAACACCCATTTCTTAAAGGTACATTTCTTCAATACCCATTTCTTAAAGGTACTTTCACATGACAATTAGAGCAATTGGAGCTGCCACGGTGGGATTCAGACCCACGTCCCTAGGGCATCAGCCGGGGTCCCTGGATTACCAGTCCAGTTACCAGTAAACCACCAACTCCCCGTAAAATGATGTCTCGAAGCACTTCCTGACATAACAGCGACTAGAACTTTCTCTCCCCCAAAAGCTGCTGAGGCTGTGAACTGAAAGACTTTGGCCGAAATTCACTAGCGGGAGGCGGGCCACTGAGAAACACGTGGCTGGGGGAATGGAGAACCCCGTCCGTTGTAATTGACAGAATGTTGTTCGATATGAGGTTAGGGAACAGGGGTTAGGAGGTGGGAGATACACATGATCTAATTGAGTGGCAGAACATGCTCAAGGGATTAAATGGCCTCCTTATTTTCCATGATCCTTTATTCCTGGCGATTTTCCAAAGAAAAACAGAGTGCTGCCACCTGTGGGAAAATCGAGGAATTTCCCAGTGGCACTGGCAGCGCTTAATCAGGTGCTTGGAAATTTTTTTGAAGAGGAGCAGCTTTTGCACTGGCGCTGAGAGGACTCGCTGACAGGTTCCGCTCCTCTGAAATCGAGGCACCCTTTTTAACGGGTGCCCCAATCCCAGAATAACAGCCCCCCCCCCTCCCCTCCAGTCGCTGGCAAGGCTCGCCCTCAATCGCTGACAAGACACCTCCCCCCCCCACCCCCCAATCGCTGGAAAGGTGCCCCCCTCCCACACAATTGCTGGTGCAACTCTGGTCTTTCCAGGAAGCTCTTCAGAACAAACTGACTTTTTTTTTTCAAACCTGTGGTTAGAAACTAACAGATGCTCACAAGGGCAAATATTTCAGAGTTGATGGACTGTGAACAGCTATAAGAACAAGCACAGCTCATCCCTCCTTTGAAATAGCCTGGACTTGTCAATCAAGAGGGTTGGAAAAGGTAATGGTCTGTGAAATTGAATGTAAATAATGTAGTTCAAAGCTTTTAGGCTTCTCAGCATTCCAAGAGGCTTGACAAAGTTGAAGGGAAATAAAATTGACTGTGCAAAAAGCACTTCAAAGATTTCCAAACCATCATCTTCATCTGACAGATAGTTGAACTTGACTTGCTTGGAGAGACATCACAGGGAGCACTTCTAACCACAATACGACATGCTGAAAGACAGTTCATTCTTTTCAAAGCTAAAGAGGGAAGACCTACCACACAACCCCGATCTCGGGAAAGCCATCGACCTGAGCACCTCCAGACCAGCTCAAACCCCTCCCCCAACCCCCGGCTCTCCTGCAGTATCCTGGAGGTAGGTGCAGAGAGGGTATTTACCCCCTTGCCCCCTTTGGGAGTTCACAGCATCTGGTCCCCACTCGTCAGGACCAGGAGATATTGGCACCCGCTGGACTCTCAGCTGGAGAGGCAAGAGTGTTCCGGGAGGCCAGAGCTCTGGCCTCAAACCTGGTAATTGTATTTAAATCCATGTGGAACACTTGTAATCGGGTTCACGCCTGCTCTGGCTGAGAAACTGATCAGGTCAGGCAGAGCGGGCTGGGAGACTCGCAACGTGTTTGACACCCAGGGGAATCCCAATTCAACGGGTCATCGCAGATCCCAGCTGGGCGAGAAATCCCAGAGAATCACCCCCCCTTCCCTTTATGTTCCTTATATCTGCTTCAACCGTTAACCCTGGATGTAAATTTCACAGCCTTCGCTCACACAAATTTTCTGTGGAGTAAAAGAATGGAAAGTTGCTGAGAAGTGGGGAAAGTTCCATCTATTTTCAGGGCTAGTTAATTTTTTAAAAAATAATCTTTATCGTCACAAGTGGCTTACATTAACACTGCAATGAAGTTACTGTGAAAATCCCCTCGTCGCCACTTTCCGGCGCCTGTTCGGGTACACAGAGGGAGAATTCAGAATGTCCAATTCGGGGCTGGTTTAGCTCACTGGGCTAAATCGCTGGCTTTTAAAGCAGACCAAGCAGGCCAGCAGCACAGTTTGATCCCCGTACCAGCCTCCCCGGACAGGCGCCGGAATGTGGCGACTAGGGGCTTTTCACAGTAACTTCATTGAAGCCTACTCGTGACAATAAGCGATTTTCATTTTCATTAATTTCAATTCACCTAACAAGCACATCTTTCGAGACTTGTGGGAGGAAACCGGAGCGCCTGGAGGAAACCCACGCAGACACGGGGAGAACGTGCAGACTCCGCACAGACAGTGACCCAAACCGGGAATCGAACCTGGGACCCTGGCGCTGTGGAGCAACAGTGCTAACCTCTATGCTACTGTGCCACCCGTAGTTACAGGCTTGCTTCTTGTGCATTGTTGCCATGTGAGTTATGTAACTCAGCCTTTGGTTGGCAACAATAGGGAACTGAGCAGATGAATTGGGGTTGAGTTAGTTGCTCGGAACTATCAAAGGCTTGGAATTGGAACTGTAAGTAACCATGATCTAGATACACAACCATGGATCCCACAGACCATCCTTTCATCTGAGACCATGAATATATCAGCAGCCTGCCAAGAACGCAAACTCAATGTCAAAGTCCAAGGCTAGGCATCAAGATGCCTAATGTAGTGTTCAATGGTTTGACTGATCTGTGCTTGATTATGTTGATCTGGGTAACTGATCATTATCCATTTTCTTATGGCTTAACACTGTGGTGAAGCTAAAGATTTAAGAAAGCAAAGAATATTCTGGAGAGGTCTGGGGAGCTGAACAGATCGTGTGTGTATAAAACATCCTGGAAGTTCTGAGATGTTTTAAAGTTCTATAAATAAACCTGTTGGGTACAGAGCTAGAGGCAACTCTGCGTGTTTTGTGATAAATCCAATAGTTATGTTACGCAACAAACCAGTGAATACATAACATTACCGATCCTAATATCAAGGCCTTAATCAGTGTCAAGGCACAATTTTGTCTTGCTGAGTGATGATTCTAGGCACAAACAAACGTAAAAATGTAGATAAAATTTCCTTCTGTGGTACCCTCTCCCCACCTCTTTCTGTGTCTTTCCTCAGAGATCCCTAGAAACTAGAAACTGAAGGGCACAAACAGTGTTCTTTGGGCAATAAATGGGTGCAGAAGACTTCAATTTACCGTCTGAAGTGCCTTCAACAATCTGGTCTGTGCCACTGTTAATGCTCCACATGAACAACCCACCACCAAACGTCATCTCACCTCATGATCGTGTGTATTCCTTTCCCCCCCCCCCCGCATGCTTATGAAATGAAATTAAAATCGCTTATTGTCACAAGTAGGCTTCAATGAAGTTACTGTGAAAAGCCCCTAGTCGCCACATTCCGGCACCTGTTCAGGGAGGCTGTTACGGGAATTGAACCGTGCTGCTGGCCTGTCTTGATCTGCTTTCAAAGCCAGCGATTTAGCCCCGTGTGCTAAACAGCCCCTATTTAGCCCCTTATTTAGATTCCTCTTAAATGCATCCACGGTATTCACTTCAGCCACTTCAGACAGAAAATAAGACCAACAACAGGACGCTTACTTTATGCATCAACCCATCCATTGTCTTGTTAAAAAGATTGAGCCCCCTGTTATCTTGTTTTCCACGGGCTACCTAATTGCTCCCACGATAACTGGCAAAACAATGCGTGAATTTCACTGCAAATTGAAAGTGCATTGGGACATGGTTGAGAAAGAACTTGTGTTAAGATGCACAATCACGATCTGTTACCTAAGAATTACACTGAAAATCAATTGAAGATTATTGGTCAGGCTCGCAGTGCAGCTCATTTATCCATGGAAGGAACGATATATATTCACACAGATGACCCTGTCCTCTGGCAGAAAGAGGGAGGCTGGCCACGCATTGTACCTCTTTACAACTGAACAAAAGCTTGGATGACAGCCATTCTCTGTTTCATTCCCATGGCCATGCCTTGACCAATCAGGGCCGTCCTGCCTAATTTGAATTTAAACAAAAGCTTGGCAGTTAACTGTTCACTGGTGCATTTACCATGGCAATGCCTCTACCAATCAGCCCACATGCCACATGCCAACCTATCTCTTCCCATGCCGCACAAGTTGTTGCTCCTTTTGCGGTTGCTAATCTTGCGATCTGTCCCCCTGAGTGCAAGATGAAAAACTTTGACAGCTTGTTTCTTTTTACTTAATTTTTAAAAAATAAATAAATTTAGAGTACCCAATTATTTTTCCAATTATGGGGCAATTTAGGGTGGCCAATCCACCTATCCTGCACATCTTTGGGTTGTGGGGGTGAAACCCACGCAGACACGGGGAGAATGTGCAAACTCCTCACGGACAGTGACCCAGGGTTGGGATTCGAACCCAGGTCCTCAGCGCCGTAGGCAGCAATGCTAACCACTGTGCCACCGTGCTGCCCTGCTTGTTTCTTTTTACAGCAGTACTTCAATTCTGCGTTACCAAACGACTGAATAATAACGAAAGTCGAGAAGCTGGGGATGTGCCGAGGAAAAGTATACTCGCGCAGAATGTGAACTGTGCCCGCATAGACATTGACAGCCGAACTTTCGTACTTTGGAAATGTTACTGGGTTAAAGGTGCTACCTAAATGCAGGTTGCTGTTATTGCATGAATGAATGTACCTTAAATTCCCAAAATGGATTAATCCGTACATCATCAAGCAGGTCAAACATTTCAGAAATAGGGGAGTTTGGGCTTTTGCTGCTGTGGGAAAGAGTAAACTGCATAGCCGAATGATTTTAATATATTGCAAAACAATGTCGAGTCAAACATCACAGAAAGTAAATTTGATTCCGATTTAGATGATGGTCACATTTAGGTAGTTGCCTTACTGGAGGAACATCTGAATGTGGCAACGCTCACCTCCGTTACATAAATTGTAGTTTTGTGGGCCATAATTGCGTTATTGTATCGGGGCGGGGGGGGGGGGCTGCAGAAAGCGTGGTTTAATAACGCGTGCAGCCTTGCAGGAATTTGAAGTACAGCATTACCATTTCGCCCCTGCCCTTTTCATTGTTTAAACTGGCAGGTGCTTATATTTAAAGTGTCAGTGATTCACTGACTTACACACCAGCCAGAACAACAGCACCACATTTACTTTTCTCAAATCTTTTCAAACCACAGGACTTTGATTCCACCATCTCAAAATCCTCGACCATCCATCCCCCAAACTTTCATATTTCCCCAGCTCTTGTGCCATTATTAGATAATAAATTGAGTTCACGAAGGTGATGTTCTGTCAGATTAATGTGCAAATTAAACCCTGTATCTGTACCTTAGGAACAGACATGGAAGTTTTTCAGTCCCTTGATGGCTAGTCATTTGATTTGACCGGGATTAAGCTGTGTGTTAACACTGCCTATCCACTTTGGTTCTGCAATACTCTTAGCCAACAAAAATCCATTCCTAGTTTTAAAGTTTTCTATTGATCCCCAGCCTCGACAGCTTTTTGGGGAGGGAGAGAGTTCCAGAATTCCACACCCCTGCGTGTGAAGACGAGCTTCCCCACATCACCCCTGAATGCCCTCGCTGTATTTTTAAGGTTTATGACCTCATGTTCCCGGCTAAACAACCCCATCAGAGGAAATAATTTATCTTGATCTACATCGTGAAATCCTTGAATGATCTTAAACGCCTCAGTTGCATCTCTCCTTAATCTTTCACGCATCGGGGACTGGGCAGCACGGTAGCTCAGTTGCTTCAGGGACTCGGGTTCGATTCCCGGCTTGGGTCACTGTCTGTGCGGAGTCTGCACGTTCTCCATGTGTCTGCGTGGGTTTCCTCCGGGCGCTCCGGTTTCCTCCCACAAGTCCCGAAAGACGTGCTTGTTAGGTGAATTGGACATTCTGAATTCTCCCTCTGTGTACCCGGAATATGGCGACTAGGGGCTTTTCACAGTAACCTCATTGCGGTGTGTGGTAGTCACCACTGTTGTATTGTGTATATTGCATACGAGGGTATTACGGTAAGGCTCCTGTACTACAGGTACAGGTGTAGATCCCTGCCTGCTGGATCCACCCAGTAGGTGGAGTATAAATGTGTGGGCTCTCCAAACTGCAGCCATTTCAGCAGCAGCTGCAGGAGGCTCCACATCTCTGCGTAATAAAGCCTCGATCACTCTCTACTCTTGTCTCGTCGTAATTGATAATGCATCAATTTATTACACAGAGATTTTAAAACGATGGATTTCCGCATCAAGCCGGATCGCCTGCAGCTGCACCCTCAAGCAGGCAACGCCAAGTCAGCCTTCGCACATTGGCTAGCTTGCTTTGAAGCATACATCGGATCTGCGACTGAACCACCCTCAGAGGCACAGAAGCTCCAGATCCTGTACATGCAGCTGAGCTCCGATATCTTTCCCCTCATCCGGGACACGCTGACATACGCTGAGGCCACGGCGCTACTGAAGGAGAACTATACTCAGCAGACCAACAAAATCTATGCCAGGCACCTCCTGTCCACGCGGCATCAACTCCCCGGTGAGTGTGTGGAGGATTTCTGGCGTGCCCTGCACGTCCTGGTGAGAGACTGCGATTACCAGGCCGTTTCGGCCGCTGAACATTCTGACCTGCTACTTAGAGACGCGTTCGTTACAGGCACAGGGTCAGCCTACATCCGCCAGCGACTCTTAGAAGGGGCGACCCTCAACCTCGCAGCGACCAAGAAACTCACGATCTCGCTCACAGTCGCCTCACACAATATTCAGGCGTATGCCCCCGACCGCACGGCCCACCCCTCCTGGGCATCATGGACCCCGCCAGCGAACACCCTACCGTGCACCCCATCAGTGACCTCCCCCAGCCAATCCCAGGCCTGCGCTGCGCGGTAGCCAAACAACCCCGGGGGACCCAAGTGCTGCTTCTACGGACAGTCAAAACACCCCCGACAACGCTGCCCGGCACGGAGCGCGCTCTGCAAAGCCTGCGGTAAGAAAGGACATTTTGCTGCTGTGTGCCAGGCCCGCTCGGTCCCCGCTGTTGCCCCGGCACCCTCCATGTGCGACCCATGGGCGCCGCCATCTTGCTCGCCGCACACATGCAGCCTGTGGGCGCCGCCATGTTGCCTGCCTCAGGACACATGCGGCCCGTGGGCGCCGCCATCTACCCCACCTCAGGATCCCTGCTTGTCGGACACCTCATCGGGCTGCTCATCGCCTGCAACCGCCGCCGACCAGCCACGTCTGGCCTCCGTCACGATCGACCAGACACGACCGCACAACCTCGCGACCGCGTCGACGACAATGAAGGTCGACGGCCACCAGATATCCTGCCTTCTGGACTCCGGGAGCACTGAGAGCTTCATCCACCCCGAAACGGTAAGGCGCTGCTCCCTCACGGTACACCCCACCAACCAGAGTATCTCCCTGGCCTCTGGGTCCCACTCCGTGGCGATCCGGGCGTACTGCACTGCCACCCTCACCATCCAGGGCGTAGAGTTCAGCGGCTTCCGGCTCTACGTCCTCCTCAACCACTGCGCTGCCTTGCTACTCGGCCTGGACTTCCAGTGCAACCTCCAGAGCCTAACCCTGAAATTCGGCGGGCCCCTACCACCCCTCACTGTGTGCAGCCTCACGACCCTTAAGGTTGACCCACCTTCTCTGTTTGCGAACCCGGATTGCAAACCCGTCGCCACCAGGAGCAGACGGTACAGTGCCCAGGACAGGACCTTCATCGGGTCGGAGGTCCAGCGGCTGCTTCGGGAAGGCATCATCGAGGCCAGCTACAGCCCCTGGAGAGCCCAAGTGGTAGTGGTGAAAACTGGGGAGAAAAACAGGAATGTCGTTGACTACAGTCAGACCGTCAATCGGTACACGCAGCTCGACGTGTACCCCCTCCCTCGCATATCTGATTTGGTCAATCAGATTGCACAGTACCGGGTCTTCTCGACAGTGGACCTGAAATCTGCCTACCACCAGCTCCTCATTCGCAAGGCGGTCCGCCAGTACACCGCGTTTGAGGCTTACGGCCGCCTTTACCATTTCCTTAGGGTTCCCTTCGGCGTCACTAACGAGGTCTCAGTCTTCCAATGGGAGATGGACCGAATGGTTGTCCGGTACGGACAGTGGGCCACTTTCCCGTACCTGGATAACGTCACCATCTGCGGCCACGACCAGCAGGACTGTGACGCTAACCTTTCCAAATTCCTCCACACCGCCAAACACCTCAACCTAACCTACAACAAGGAGAAGTGTGTGTTCAGCACAAACCGATTAGCCATCCTCAGCTATGTGGTTCAGAACACAGTTTTGGGGCCCGACCCCGATCGCATGCACCCCTTCATGGAACTCCCCCTCCCCCACTGCCCCAAGGCCCTGAAACGATGCCTGGGGTTCTTCTCGTACTACGCCCAGTGGGTCCCTAACTATGCGGACAAGGGCCCACCCACTCATCCACTCCACCGCTTTCCCACTGACGGCCGAGGCTCACCAGGCCCTCAACCGCATCAAGGCCGACATCGCCACGGCCGCGATACACGCGGTCGAAGAGACGTTCCCATTCCAAGTCGAGAGCGATGCATCAGATGTTGCTCTGGCCGCCATCCTCAACCAGGCAGGCAGGCCCGTGGCATTCTTTTCCCGCACCCTCCATGCCTCTGAAATTCGGCACTCCTTCATCGAGAAGCAGGCCCAAGCGATCGTGGAAGCTGTGCGGCATTGGAGGCATTACCTGGCCGGCAGGAGATTCGCTCTCCTCACTGACCAACGGGCGGTTGCCTTCATGTTTAACAACACACAGTGGGGGAAGATAAAAAATGATAAAATCTTGAGGTGGAGGATCGAGCTCTCCACCTATAATTACGAGATTTTGTATCGCCCCGGTAAGCTCAACGAGCCCCCCGATGCCCTATCCCGAGGTACATGTGCCAGCGCACAAGTGGACAGACTCCGCACCCTGTACGACAACCTTTGTCACCCAGGGGTCACCCGCTTTTACCACTTCACCAAGGCCCGCAACCTGCCCTACTCCGTCGAGGAAGTCAGGGCAATCACCAGAGATTGCCAGGTCTGCGTGGAGTGTAAACCGCAGCCAGACCGTGCGCGCCTGGTGAAGGCCTCCCGCCCCTTTGAACGCCTCAGCATGGACTTCAAAGGGCCCCTCCCCTCCACCAACCGCAACACGTACTTTCTCAATGTGGTCGACGAGTACTCATGATTCCCCTTCGCCATCCCATGTCCCGACATGACGTCTGCCACCGTGGCACTGTGGCTAATGAAATTCCCCATGAACGTCTCTTTGCCTTCCCTAGGAAGTCCACCTCCGGGGTTTCGCTCCCAACATGGCTGGCAGCTCCAGGACCCGTTCTCCTCCGCAAGCACGTGTGGCTCCACAAGGCAGAACCATTGGTTGAGAGGGTACAGCTACTCCACGCGAACCCGCAGTACGCCTACGTGGCGTACCCCGACGGCTGCCAAGACACAGTCTCCCTCAGTGACCTGGCACCAGCTGGGTCCCCCCCCCCCCCCGCCCCGGTACCACCCTCCCTTCCCCCGACGCGCCCCACCTCAGCCCCCGTTCCAGGACGATCCGCCCTCCCCTTGGTCCAACCCATGGATGAAGATGAGGTCGACACGCTCCCGGAGTCACCGACGACCAAACCGATGCCTGAATCGCGACCACAACTGCGGCGCTCGCAACGACGGATCAAAGCGCCCGACCGTCTAAATTTGTAACTTCTTTCTTAAATTTTAAACAACCTGCATGTAAATAATTTCCACCACCCCCACTGGACTCTTATTTTAACAGGGGGTGAATGTGGTAGTCACCACTGTTGTATTGTGTATCCTGCATACGAGGGTATTACGGTAAGGATCCTGTACTACAGGTACGGGGGTAGATCCCTGCCTGCTGGCTCCGCCCAGTAGGCGGAGTATAAATATGTGTGCTCCCCGTACAGCAGCCATTTCGCCAGCAGCTGCGGGAGGCTCCACATCTCTGCGTAATAAAGCCTTGATTACTCTCTACTCTCATCTAGTCGTAATTGATAGTGCACCGCAGTGTTAATGTAAGCCTATTTGTGACACTAATAAAGATTATTAAGACTGCAAGTCTGCAAGCCGTCCTCATTCTGAGGCCACAATTACCGGCGAGCCATTGAATATTCCGTTCACATCGGCAGGAACCTGAATATCCCGCTGTCATGAAGGGCTGGAAAGTTCCGGCCTAACTCTGGCCTTATTCTGGGAAGCCAACAGGCAACTACTCCAAGGCCAACTTCATGCCTGAAGATAAAAGCAAGTTACAGCAGACACTGGAATCTGAAACAAAAACAGAAAATGCCGGACAATCTCAGCGGGTCTGACAGCGTCTGTGGAGAGAGACGGGAGCGAACGTTTCGAATCTGGGTGACTCTTTGTCAAAGTTGGCGAGAACTGGAAATGGGGTCATATTTATACTGTGGTGGGGGGGTGGGGGGGTGGGGGGGGGGGGGTGCAGTTGCGTGAAGCAATGGGGCTGGATAGGGGGCCCAGGATAGGTAGCGGTTGACAAAGGTGTCGTGGACAAAAAGACAAAGGGAATGTAAATTGAGTTGATAATGACTGTGAAGGTTGTTGATCGTGGATCAGAATGTGTTCATGGCACAACAGATGCAAGCGGTGTGTCAATGGACAACCTGGAACCTAGTGGGGTGGGGGGAAGGGGAGACAGTGGTGAGGGAATGGTTGTAGCTAAAGTATTTGGATATAGGGGTTGCCAACAGTTCAGGATTGACCTGGCGTCTCCAGGTATTCCAGATGAATCTTTTGAACAATTGAGGAGAGCAAAATCTAAAATGCATTAAAAATAAATTGTTTTCTTGTTCAATTTCTTTGAACAGCTTTGTCTATTCATTAGAAAAACATTGGCGATGGGGATGAATAGGCAGATGGCGGGGTGCAAGACATCTTGCGATGACATCCCTGGGAATATGGAGGTCAAGGGGGATTATGTTTTGGCAGTTTACAGCGTGCAAGTGCGGAAAGGCTTTCCATTCTCAAAGTGGGTAACATCCAGGGCGGGACTCTCCATTGGCTGATGCTGAAATTGGGAAACACGATTGGGCGGGGAATAGGTACCGACGCCAAAATCACGGCGGGCTCCAACGTGACGCCAAATCGCAATTCTTCGTCACCTCGACAATGGTGTCAATGCATTCTGGAACGCACGTAAACGCCGTTTGCATATCATTAGCGGGCCCCACCTGGTATCCTCTGGGCCTCCGCGAATCTCCGCCTCCGATGGGCCGAATTCCCGACGGCGCGATGCACTTGTGCTTTTGAAAATTGTGAAACTGGCATGGTGGCTACTGAGGGAGAGGGAGGGGGTAGGGAAAGTGTCCAACAGCACCATCGTTTGCTGACAGTTCTGCCAGGGCCGGGGGGGGAGGAGAGGGGGGTGGCCAGAAGGTGGGCTGTGGGGTCGGGACGGATGGGCACGGAGCACCATTGCTGAAACCGGCAATGCAGCCAC
>NC_052153.1:7205379-7245379 GCF_902713615.1 Scyliorhinus canicula
CCACCTCCCACCACCTCCTCCACCTCCCACCACCCCCACCACCTCCCCCACCTCCTCCACCTCCACCACCTCTCCCACCCCATCAGCCCTGTGGCAACCTTCTGTATCGTGATTGGCCGAACCCTCCAAACCTCTATCACAAGCCTCATCAAAAGGGGCAGCACGGTAGCACAATGGTTAGCACTGTTGCTTCACAGCTCCAGGGTCCCAGGTTTGATTCCCCGCTGGGTCACTGTCTGTGTGGAGTCTGCACGTTCTCCCCGTGTCTGCGTGGGTTTCCTCCGGGTGCTCCGGTTTCCTCCCACAAGCCCAAAGATGTGCAGGTTAGGTGAATTGGCCATGCTAAATTGCCCCTTAGTCTCTAAAAGGTGGGGTTGCTGGTTTGCGGGAATAGGGTGGAGGCGTGGGTTTCTCTTTCCAGGGTTTGGTGCGGACTCGATGGGCCGGGTGGCCTCCACTAAATTCTATGATTATGTCCTGAGACCCCTTCCTCGCCCCCAATACCTCCAATCCCACCCCCATCTTATGCCCTGTCATCTTTACCTGAGCCCCCATCGAACTGTCATTTCCCCAGTTGCTGGGGACGATAATCAACAGCCCACTGACTGGTTTTCTGGCCAGTCTGTCACCAAACTTATTCATTTGTCTGGCTGTCGAGAAAGATGGGGAATTAAAACAAAACAACTTCTGGCTTTCTCCCCCAGCCCCTCCAACGCGCAGTTAATATCAATGCCCAGAATTACAATTCTGGGAAAACACACATGAAGAAGCACAGAGATCGTGCAATATCTTGTACATGGCAGCCGAACGTCAGACCCCCTGTCGAGCCACTTTAACGCTCAACGCCAGAACCCGATTGGTGCGTTGTCGTTAAAGCGAGGCAGGCAAAAAGCCGAGCTGGGCCGAAAGAATATAATTTCAGTAAAAACACAGAAAAACTACGCCAGGAGCCAGAGTGGACGTGAGGTGATTTTTCTGTTTTACACAGCGAGTTGTCGCAATCTGGAATGTGCTGTCCGAAAGGGCATTGGAAGCACATTCGCAAGGGGGATGGGATGGTGGGTCCAGCCGAGAGAGCAGGTGCGTCAATCGGCTAGCTAATTCGAAGAGCCAGCACCTGCACAAAGGACCCAATGGCCTGCATTTCCTTCCTTATTCCTTTGTGACAAGACCAGCATTTGTTGCCCATCCCTAATTGCCCCTGAACTGAGTGTCTCGCTCGGCCATTTCAGAGGCCAGTTAAGAGACGACCACATTGCTGTGGGTCTGGAGTCACGTGTAGGCCAGGCCGGGTAAGGACGGCAGATTTCCTTCCCAAACGGGGGCATTAGTGAACCAGGTGGGTCGGGGCAGCACGGTAGCATGGTGGTTAGCATAAATGCTTTACAGCTCCAGGGTCCCAGGTTCGATTCCCGGCTGGGTCACTGTCTGTGTGGAGTCTGCACGTCCTCCCCCTGTGTGCGTGGGTTTCCTCTGGGTGCTCCGGTTTCCTCCCACAGTCCAAAGATGTGCGGGTTAGGTGGATTGGCCATGCTAAATTGCCCGTAGTGTCCTAAAAAGTAAGGTTAAGGGGGGGTTGTTGGGTTACGGGTATAGGGTGGATACGTGGGTTTGAGTAGGGTGATCTTTGCTCGGCACAACATCGAGGGCCGAAGGGCCTGTTCTGTGCTGCACTGTTCTATGTTCTATGAAAGACAATCGATCAAAGTTGTCCTGGTCCCCATCACTGAAGCTACTTTTGAGCACCTGAGTTATTGGTTGACTGTAAAATTCCATCAGCTGTCACTCTGGGCCTCTGGATCACCAGCTCAGTGACATAACCACGACAACATCGTCACCTTCTGGACTGGTTGTTTCTGTGAAGGAAGAAAGACTTGTGTTTATGAGGCTCCTTTCACAAAAACTCAGGGGACTGGATTCTCCGCACCCCGACGCCAAAATCGCGTTCGGCGACGGGGCGGAGAATCCAGTTTCCCGCACGAAATTGGGACGGGCGCCGGTTCAGCGATTCTCCATTCCCCATAAAGCGGCGTATTCAGGGAGTCTGCCGCGTCGATTGTCCACTGCCTCATGCCATTGCCTGAGGCCCACCCTGCAATTCTCCGTCCTCGATCGGTCGAATTCCCGACGGCCTGGATCACCCATAGTTCCACCGTCCGTGATACCCGCGTGGCGGGTGCGCACTCAGTCCGGGGTCACCATGGTCGGGGGAGGGTCGATCAGAGGGAAGGGGGGGGCTTCATTCGGGACTGAGGACTATGTGGGCGGGCAGTCTGGGTCGGGCAAGCTGCCGATCAGGGGCACTATCTCCGCAGTCCAGCTCCGCAGTCTGAGTCTGCCATGGAGCACGGCGTGGCCGCTGGAGGCCACCGTTGTGCCCATGCGCGGCCTCTGACCCGGAAGTGCGGGTGGGCTGTATCAGCAGCTGGAGCTGCGAGTTCCACAACAGCTGCCTGCTAGCCCCCTGCAAGACGGTGAATCTGTGGCATTTTGACATCAATTTTCCTGGCGTAAAAGACCACAGTTTTCACGACGGCATTGGGACTTAGCCCCAAAAACGGAGAAAATAGCCCAGGATATCCCAAAGTGCTCTACAGCCAGATAAATCCATCTGGAGTGCAGACATTCTTGTGATGCGGGAAATGTGACAGCCGGTTTTGCACAAAGCAAGATCCCACGAGATAAATGAGCAGACAATGTGCATAGGTGGAGATGATTGATGGGTAAATGGGGCCAGGATGCTATTCTTCTTCAAGTCATGCCATGTGATTGTTTACACCTACCAGAACATAGTCAGACATGACGATATTTCATCACCCTACTTGTATCTCCAACACCAAAGCTCAACCCTGGGACTGCATACAATTATCACCTTCAATGAATGATCTGCACAAGTTTATGATTTGAGTGTTGAACTTGCAATCTTCTGACTCAAGAACAATCACGTGCCCATTGAGCCAATGATAACACAGCATTGCTAGGATCCCATAGAATCCCGACAGTGCAGAAGGAGGCCATTCGGCTTATCGAGTCTGCAAGAGCACCCTACCGAAGCTCACTCCCCTACCCTATCCCTGTAACCCACCTAACCTGCACATCGTTGGACACGAAGTGGCATTTTATCATTGCTCATTCCACCTAACCTGCACGTCTTTAGACTGTGGGAGGAAACCGGAGCACCCGGAGGAAACCCACGCAGACACGTGGAGAAAGTGCAAACTCCACACAGGCGGTCACCAAAGGTCGGAATCGAACCAAAGTCCCTGGCACTGTGTGGCAGCAGTGCTAAACGCTGTGCCACCATGCCACTCCATGCCGTCCCGGATGAGAACCCAATTATTTGCAATTTGTAAAATTGTGTGGAAAGGATACTTTTCCTAGGAATGATAACACGGGCCAATAGGTATCTTTTATGTTAAAACCAGCTTTAACTTAAACACAAAATCAATCACATTAGCAACAAGGTCTGCAGTTAACAGTTAAAACAGTTTTTAAATAAAAGGAAAAACTTTAACTTACTCCCTACACCTGCAACTATATATATTCAAATTAAGTGAACCAATATATTTCAAACACCACTGATAAATAAAGTTAACAACCAGGTTTACGTGTTTTTCTCTGTGCCTAGATCTTGGAGAGAACCTTTCAGGAGTCAACTCAGCATACTTCTATTCAACTAAAATCCCATGGCAAACTGAAACTACAGATAGACCTATCTCCACCCCTTATTACATTATTTCTACTCTAAGTATAAGGCATTCTACTGTCTCCCACAAGATGGTGCATGATCTGGTTAGCCAAGACCCTAGCACAACCCTCCATAAATTATCTACACCCCAGAGATCCTCCAAAATCCAAAATATGTTCCATTAGCCCGTTATCTGTAAACAGGTGAATGGTTAAAATCAAAGATAACCTTACTTTTACAACCCCTTGATCACAGCTGTAACACACATACCATCTGTCTGCATTTTATACCTGTTTTTTTAATAACTGCAACAAATATAAAATATAACAATATCTGACATTTATCACAGTGTTTATTTTCAGGATTGATTCTGGTCAGGTGGTTTTTATTAACCATCCCAATGTGCCTTCAGAAAGTGGTGGCGGGTGGGACTACAACAGTTTTCATGTTAATAGTCCAGTACTGAGGTGGGCAATGGAATTCCCAGGAGATGTACCCAGCAACAATGGAGGAATACACATTTATATACTTGCATTTGAGGCGGTGTACAGCAAAGGTTCTGTAAATTAGTCCCTGGGGTGAAGGGGTTGTTCTATGATGAGAGGCTACAGAAACTGTGCCTAGATTCTCTGGTGTTAACGAGAATGGGAGCTCACCTCACTGAAACGTAACTGATTCTGAAGGGGTTTGATAGGGTGGACACAGAGAGATTGTTTCTCCCTGATCGGGGAATCGAAAACACGGGGAGCACTATCTCAGGATAAGGGATCAATCATTTAGGACTGAGATGAGGAGAAATTACTTCTCTCTCGGGGTTGTGAATCTTTGGAATTCTCTAACCCAGAGAGTTGTGGGTGCTCCATCATTGAATACCTAAGTCTGAGACAGGCACATTTTTGGTCTCTCGGGGATTCAAGGGATATGGGGAGCGAGCGGAAAGTGGAGTTGAAGCACGAGATCGGCCATAATCGTATTGAATGGCACAGCATGCTCGATGGGCTGAATGGTCTACTTCTGCTCCCAATTTTTATGTTCTTGTGGTCTACCTAAGTGAGAGACATGGAAGGGAACCTAGAAGTAACAATGTTCCTATCATAATAATCTTTATTACTGTCACAAGTAGGCTTACATTAACATGGCAATGAATTTACTGTGAAAATCCCCGAGTCGCCACACTCCGGCGCCTGCTCGGGTATACTGAGGAAGAATTCAGAATGTCCAACTCTCATTGAAGGGTGGAGCAGACTCGATGGGCCGAATGGCCTACTTCTGCCCCTGTGTCTTATGGCCTTACACCAATCATTTTCAACCGCTCACTAACATGCATATTCCAAGCTCATGTTCTGACACAATCTACTCCAAAGCCACAATCTCCCCGGATATCCTTCCCTCCTGTCCTGGAAGCTCTCCCTCCTGATTGCTGGTCCTTGCAGTGTACTAACCCGCGGCATTTCCCGATTGTCGTGCGGCCATCCCCAAGCGAATCCTCCTTACAGACGTCTACCATAGGCAATCCTGCCTAGCAGCTGGCCCAGCCATCCTATCATAGAATTCCTACAGTGCACAAGGAGGCCATTCAGCCCATCGAGTCTGCACCCACCCTCTGAAAGAGCACCCTACCCAGGTACACTCCCCCGCCCTATCCCTGTAACAGCACTTAACCTACTTATCCAAGGGGCAATTCTAGCGTGGCCAGCCTACCAAATCTGAACGTCTGTGGAGGAAACCCACGCAGACACGGGGAGAACATGCAGACTCCGCACAGACAGTGACCCAAGCCGGGAGTCAAACTTGGGTCCCTGGTGCTGTGGAGCAACAGTGCTAACCACTGTGCTACTGTGTCGCCATTGGCAATACTTTTTTTTATAAATTTAGTGTACCCAATTATTTTTTCCAATTAAGGGGCAATTTAACTTGGCCAATGCACCTACCCTGCACATCTTTGGATTGTGGGGGGGGTGAAACCCACGCAGACACGGGGAGAATGTGCAAACTCCACACGGACAGTGACCCAGAGCCGGGAATCGAACCCGAGTCCTCAGCGCCGTAGGCAGCAATGCTAACCACTGCGCTACCGTGCCTCCCCGCCATTGGAAATATATCAGCCCTTCCTTCACTGTCGCTGGGGCAAAATCCGGGCACTCCCTCCCGAACAGCCCCGTGGGTGTACCGACGCCTACCGGGACTGGAGCGGTTCAAGAAGGCAGCTCACCTCCCATCTTCAGAAGGGCAATTAGAGATGGGCAATAAATGTCCCTCTTGGCGGTGATGGTTGTGGGGAAGGAACTATTGTGAAAGTTAGCTTGCCAGGTTGCTGCTGTATACCTATTAAATTATACATACCCCAGCAGTGATTTCTGAAAGTCACCACTTTGGGAAATCAATAGAATTTGACAGGCGATTCCTCGGGCAAAATCATGCATCTTTAGGGAAGTTAAGTGGCTCTTCTGACAGCTGAGAAACAAAATTAGTCTCAGCCTCAAAGGGGATGAGGTCGCATGATTACTGGCATACTTGAGGAGGAAGAAGGAAAATGAAATCCAGCCACAGAACAAACAAATTGTCTCTGTTGTGCACCGAGTAAGTGGTGAAAAAGTACAGGGAAAGTGTTCGAGACCAAGAGTGGGCTTGATTCCGTGCTGGCGGAGAGCAGAATAATGACAATGAATCATTGGTATTGCAACATCTGAAAGTAGCAAACAAGCCATTACAGAACAGGAGGGACAAAAGGTACAAAAGTGCCAGGACTCCAGCTGTAAATCAAAATAATTGTCTTCCCATAAATAAAAATAGTATAGGAGCAGACTACAAAGTGCACGAGTTAACACCTTTAAAGGAGCCAAATGTATATGAATAGTCCTTTGGCAGGACGGAACCTGTTTTTGCCGGGTGGAGATGTCGAAACTGTTCATCATGCCCTGATCAGGACATTCGCAAGAGTACCAAACGCAAAGGGAACGACAATTTATACTGCTGGGGAGGAGAGTGCTGATTGGTTGACAAGTGGGAAGGCACGGTGGCGCGGTGGTTAGCGCTGCTGCCTCACGGCACCAGGGTCCCACTGTCTGTGCGGAGTCTGCACTTTCTCCCCGTGTCTGCATGGGTTTCCTCCGGGTGCTCCGGTTTCCTCCCAGTCCAAAGATGTGCAGGTTAGGTGGATTGGTTGTGCTAAATATGTCCATTGTGTCCAGGGATGTGTAGTTTAGGTGGGGTTACAGGGAATGGGGGGGGGGGGGGGGTCAGTGGGCCTAGATAGGGTGCTCTTTCAGAGGATCGGTGCAGAGGCCTCCTTCTGTGGAGTAGGAATTCTATGGTCCTAAGGACTCTGATTGGTCGAGGCACTGCCATGCGGAATGCACCAGTTAACCGATGACTGACAGTTAACTGCCAAGCTTGTTTAAATTCAAAGCAGGCAGGTTGACTCTGAATGATCAAGGCATTGCTCTACCAATCAGAGTCCACTTGCCAACCAATTAGCCGGATTGGTCCGTCACACCGGAGAGAATTACCTCTTGCTCTTCGTCTAAACAGTGCCTGTGGTATTTTGTTAAACGTCTACATACATGTGGTTCAACACCTCAACCAAAAGGTGTGACAATGCAGCACCACCTCAGTACTGCACTGGGAATGTCTGCCTGGATTTTGGGCACCGATACTTTTCCATTTCATTCTCTTTCTTAGATTCATTCATGCCTGTTGCAATGGAAACTTTCCACCTTACTATATTCTCCCATGTCTGTATGATCACCTCCAACACGGGGGCAGCACGGTAGCATTGTGGATAGCACAATCGCTTCACAGCTCCAGGGTCCCAGGTTCGATTCCCAGCTTGGGTCGCTGTCTGTGTGGAGTCTGCACATCCTCCCCGTGTGTGCGTGGGTTTCCTCCGGGTGCTCCGGTTTCCTCCCACAGTCCAAAGATGTGCGGGTTAGGTGGATTGGCCATGATAAATTGCCTGTAGTGACCAAGATTGCCCTTAGTGTTGGGTGGGGTTACTGAGTTATGGGGATAGGGTGGAGGTGCTGACCTTGGGTAGGGGGTAGGGTGCTCTTTCCAGGTGCCGGTGCAGACTCGATGGGCCGAATGGCCTCCTTCTGCACTGTAAATTCTATGTAAAATAAACCCACAAAGCTACATCAATGCTCTCCTCGGCTACTCTAAAGCACACTGTCACCTTCCAAATGCTTACAGCTAACTGTGAATTTCACCCGTACCTCTTATTTATCAGCACAAAAGGTTCTCCAGCTGAAAATGTATCATTCACAACAGGATGAACTGAAACCTACTTGGATCTCGATACAGCCCTGGCTCAGTTAGTAATACCTGCCTCTGAGTCTCCCAGCTCACGTCCCATTCCAGCACTTTAGCCCCCAAAAAAAATCAAGGCTGACTCTCCAGTCCGGTACAGAAGGGATGTTTTTCTTTAATGAGACTTTTATCCAAGGCTCCAACTGCCCTCTCGGGTGGATGTAAAAGGATCCCGTGGCCACTATTTCAAAGAAGAGTCAGGGAGATCTCTCCGGTGTCCTGGCCCATGTTCATCTCTCAATCAACGTCACAAATAAACTGATTGCCATGTCTTTATCACATTGCTGTTTGTGGGATCTTGCTGTGCATATGTTGGCCGCTGTGCTTCCTACATTACACCAGTGACTACCCAATCAAGGAGTACTTAATTGTATGTAATGCAATTTGAGACGTCCGCTGTCGTGAAAAGAGCTATACAAATGAAAATGAAATTAAATGAAAATCGCTTATTGTCACGAGTAGGCTTCAATGAAGTTACTCTGAAAAGCCCCTAGTCGCCACATTCCGGCGCCTGTCCGGGGTGGCTGGTACGGGAATCGAACCGTGCTGCTGGCCTGCCTTGGTCTGCTTTAAAAGCCAGCGATTTAGCTGAATGAGCTAAACCAGCCTAAACCAAATGCAACACTTTCTATCGTTTGAAGTTGGAATGTTTGAAAGCATTGTTTGCAAGCCCCCCCCCCCCCCCCACCCCCTAACCACCCAGACTAGTACCTCAATCCCACCGCTTTCATTCCCTCTGCCACCTTGGCTATGCTCATAGATGCAGAACCGTGGCCCACTGACTGACAGACAAACAGAGCCTCCCCAAACCCACTCTCCCAATTCTGTACCATCTCCTTCCTCCTCTAGCCCCCGTTTGCACTGACTGCTAGAACGCTGGTCCCACTTTGTCAATGTCTTCTTCTTAAGAAGTCTTACAACACCAGGTTAAAGTCCAACAGGTTTGTTTCGAATCACGAGCTTTTGGAGCGTAGCTCCTTCACCAGGCGAGTGAACCCGAGGAAGGAGCTACGCTCCGAAAGCTAGTGATTCCAAACAAACCTGTTGGACTTTAACCTGGTTGTTGTAAGACTTCTTACTGTGCTCACCCCAGTCCAACGCTGGCATCTCCACACAATGTTTTCCGAGTCAGCCCTGCTCTTTGTAGTTTTCTCAGGATCCCATGGAACGTACTCGGTCACACCAAGCCTTGCACTCCCACCACCCACCCATGCTTAGTAGGCTTCTGGCCATCACCCACCCCCCATCCCCCCGATCCCCCACACAGTCACCCAACAATGCTGCCCTACATGTCCCCTCTGCACACCACCTGCGGAGTGGGTACAACATTACTGAGCTTGATTATGTCCTCAGCCAACATTCATGGAAGTCAGGGTGGCTGATATCAATCTGAGTGAACCCTTGCTCTCTGGTCCACGCGTGCAGTATGTCCCTACTCTCAGGGCAGGGATCAGTAAACTCAATCTATAAATCAACGTCAAATTGAGTTGCCCATGGGCAGTGATCCAGCACTGGTCCAGACAGTACCAGTCACTCCTTGTGTGATTAATTAAAGCAAATGCAATCGCTTTTCTGCAAATGACAAGAGACTTTAAAAATCTGTAATATTAAAAGAAGAAAAAAACATGTTATGGCATCTCATAACTTTATTTTTTCATGCATTCGTATTTTCTTAATTGTACAGTTGAAGGATAAATAAGGAGAAACCGTTTGCGCTGTCAGACGGTCAGGGAAGCGGACGGCACAGACTTAAGATAATTGGCAAAATCCCAGAGAGGGAGAGGAGAGTGTTTTTCTTGCATAATGCGTTGTTATGATCTGGAATGCTAGGTATGAAATTGCGACAGAGGCAGATTCAGTAGTAACCTACAAAAGGGAGTTTGCAGGGTTATGGGGAAGAGGGGGAGAGTGGGATTAATTGGATGGCTCTTTCAGAGTGAGTACAGGGGGCGGGATTCTGTGATCCTGAGGCTAAGTGTTGACACCGTCGGAAACGCCGTCGACGGCATCAACACGGCCTCAGGATCAGCAATTCTGGCCCCTACAGGGGGCCAGCACGGCACTGGAGTGGATCACGCCGCTCCAGCTGCTGATCCCGGCGTGAACTGGGTGCCGCGGGTGTAGTGATCTCTATATGTGCAGGTACACAAGGGGTTAATGTGTAATCAGTAGCACCACATGATCACCAGAGGGCCGGACCTACAGGGGTATAAAAGGCAGCCACATTGTGTCTCTCGCTCTCTCTTGGGTGCACTGTGACCAAGGCAATAGCAGACTAGTTCAGATGGCCAGTGGAGTTACGTATAGTTACCGTAGTTAGATCTTGTTAACCTTATCACTCGTATCAAAGTTAAAGTAAAGAACTCGGCTGGGTCACTGTCTGTGCGGAGTCTGCACGTCCTCCCCGTGTGTGCGTGGGTTTCCTCCGGGTGCTCCGGTTTCCTCCCACAGTCCAAAGATGTGCGGGTTAGGTGGATTGGCCATGCTAAATTGCCCGGAGTGTCCTAAAAAGTAAGGTTAAGGGGGGGAGGGTTGTTGGGTTACGGGTATAGGGTGGATACGTGGGTTTGAGTAGGGTGATCATTGCTTGGCACAACATCGAGGGCCGAAGGGCCTGTTCTGTGCTGTACTGTTCTATGTTCTATGTTCATGCAATTATTGTTATAGTTACTCAATAAACCTTTTGTTACTACTGGACGAGTTTGAATCTTCTTCATTGAGATTCAGAAGACCTCATTACTAACCAAGGTTTGAGTAGCACATGTTACCTGCCACACAGGTAACAAAACAGCGGGGACCGCGCATGCGCAGTGGCTCCCTTCAACGCGCCGGCCCCGACGTAACATGGCGCAGGGCCACAGGGACCGGCGTGGAAGAAAGGAGGCCCCCAGCCAGAGAGGCAGGCCCGCCGATTGGTGGGCCCCAATCGCGGGCCAGGCCACATCGGAAGCCCCCCTCGGGGTCGGACTCCCCCTGCCCCCACACAAGCCGCCCCCGGACCCTTCGATGCCGGGGTTTTTTTACGACGGCCGTTCGGCCCACCCCAGAGAATCACGTCCCGGTGACGGGGCGGCGTGGCGCGATTCGCGCTGGTCGCGGGGATTCTCCGGCCCGGCCCCCGGGCTGAGAGAATCCCACCCAGGCTTCATTCTAAGTTGTATCATTCTATGATTCTATGAATTTTCTCGCTTGTGTGAAACCACACTGGCTGGCTCCCACCCAATTTTATGGAAACCTGACCATGTTTTGTATGTATCAGGGGCTGGATTCTCGGATTTGAAAGCTAAGGGCTGACGCCGGAGTGGGTAGAGTGGTATTTTACGCCCGGAAAAAACGCCGGAAGAGCTGCACCGATCCTCCGTCTGGTGGGGGGGGGGGGGGGGGGGGGGTGCAGCAGGTACGGAGCATAGAGCCCCCGGCTCTCGCTGCCGATACGGCCGGAGAATTGCCGGGTCCATGGCAACGCATTGGCACGGCGGCGGCCTACCGCCGAGCAACATGGTGCTGGCTGCGTGCATACCCGGCCTGCCAAAATTAGCCCCCCTGTAATCAGCCTCGCCACCCCCCGGAACATCCACCACCAATGCCCCCAGCCCCCGCCAAAGACCCCCCCCCCCCGCCCGCAGAATGGCCCCCCCCCTCCCCCCCCCCCGACTGAGGTGGCGCTGGACTCAGTCCGCAGCCGCCACGTCGGGTTCACGGGAAAAAAAGGACAAGTGTTCCACGCCGTCGGGAACTCGGCCCATCGGGGGCGGAGCATCGGGGGAGGGTCTCAGGTAACGTCCTGAGGCCGTCCCGATGGTGTGCGGCACACTCTTTGAGTACGCCGTTTCCGAGGGGGCGGAGCATCGCGAAAGCGACGCCGCCCTCAATTTCGGCGCAAACGGCGATTCTCCGGCCGATAGCCACACGCGATTTCGGCAAAAGCAGAATCCCGCCCCAGGTATTTCTCCTCTTCTTAACGAATAAGCATCATCATTGAGGATAGGATAAGCTATCATTTTTGTTTCTGAGCCCCGTGGTGGTCATTCTGGCAGCCTGCCACCCGCCAAGTCAGTGGTTTACGCCCTGTTGGTCTCTGTTAAGCGTTTTCTGGTGTGGCCCAGGCGACGCACGCTGGCACGGCAGCCCCGGTGGGGCTGAGACGGTGATTGATTCACTGGCCTCTGTGTTCCCCGGGTCCTCTTCTTCGCCGTTTGTTTCTGGTCGCCTGTTCCAATGCCCTCCCCCTCAGTCAGCCTCCAAAGGTCATGGCCATCTCCCATTGGTCAGTGCCAATGTCTGCCATCTTTATATCTCGCTTGCCGCCGTCCTTGTAGTGAAGATATGGATAGCCAGGAGGTGGCAGCATTGTTTCATCTCCTTATTTAAGAGAGGCTATAAATGCACCGGAAGCAGGTCAGAGAATGTTCACTCAATTCGTACCTGGGATGAAGGGGTTATCACAGAGGAAAGGTTGGACAGGCTGGGCCTGTATCCATTGGAGGTTTGAAGATTGAGAGGTGATCTTATTAAAGTTATAAGATCCTGAGGGGACTTGACAGGGTCAATGCTGAGAGAATGTTTCCCCGCGTGGGAGAGACTAGAACTAGACGACTCAGAGACTTTCGGCCACCATCTGTATCTGCCAGAATCATACATGGAGAAACTTTGCACTGCACGATTCAAACTCGGAATCTCATTGAGAATCTCGATTGGCTTTCGTCAGCCTAGCATTCAGACCAGCCAGTTACTGTTGCATTTTATTAGGAAGAAAATGTCATGCATCTACGTAGCGCCCCTCACGAGGATATGCCAAAGTGCTTTACAGCCAATGAAGGGCCTTTGAAGTATAGCCACTGGTGTAGTGCAGGAAATGTGGCAGTCAGTTTGTACACAGCAAGATCCCACAAACAGCAACATTACTTTTCAGAAGGCCGGTTGTGAAGCACAAAACAGGAACCAGTCTTTGCACACATTTAGAATAAATTTATTGTGGGCAAATGCACTACAATCATGTATCTCCGAAACTCAAATGTCAGTTCCAGTCTGTTCCTATGGACCGGAGCCCAAATAAATTCCTAGTTAATGTCCACCACCGATATCCAACTTGGTGATGTTGATGAAGGGATGAATATTGGCCGCCACGGAGAACTCCCCGAGTCTTCTGGTCCTCTGGCATGGTGGCACAGTGGTCAGCACTGCTGCCTCACAGGCCAGGGACTCGGGTTCAATTCCGACCTTGGGTGACTGTCTGTGGAGTTCGCACTTTCTCCCCGTGTCTGCGTGGGTTTCCTACGGGTGCTCTGATTTCCTCCCACAGTCCAAAGATGTGCCGGTAAGATTTGATTGGCCATGATTTTTTAAAATGCCCTTAGTGTCCAAAGATGTGCAGGTTAGATGGGGTTACAGGGATAGGCTGGGGGATTGGGCCTAGATGCCCGCTTGGGTCACTGTGTGGAGTCTGCACGTTCTCCCTGTGTCTGCGTGGGTTTCCTCCGGGCGCTCCGGTTTCTCCCACAAGTCCCGAAAGATATGCTGTTAGGTGGATTGCACATTCTGAATTCTCCCTCTGTGTACCCGAACAGGCACCGGAATGTGGCGACTAGGGACTTTTCACAGTAACCTCATTGCAGTGAAGCCTACTTGTGACAATAATTAAGATTATTATAGATCTTTCAGAGAGACGGTGCAGACTCAATGGGCTGAATGGCCTCCTTCAGCGCTGTAGGGATTCTATGGATCATGCCATGGGACCTTTTAAATCCACCTGCCAGACCAAACAGTCTCAACTGAAAGACAGCACCTCCGACAGTGCGGCACTCACTCAGTACCGCACTGAGCTTCAGCCTGGCATTTGAAACGGTAGTTGAACGCAGAGGTGAGGCTGCCACCTACTGAGCCATCGCTGATACCATACACTGTGCAATAGGTCTACTGCCATAGGAAAATCACATCATTCTGTCTTATTCATAATAACATGTTGTCTGCTTCTCTCTCCTTATAGATCAAAACAACATTTCCTTGCAATTATATGATAATAATCATCTTTATTAGTGTCACAAGTAGGTTACATTAACACTGCAATGAAGTTACTGGGAAAAGCCCCTAGTCGCCACACTCCGGCTCCTGTGTGGGTACACAGAGGGAGAATTCAGAATGTCCAATTCACCCAACAAGCACGTCTTCCCGGACTTGTGGGAGGAAACCGGAGCACCCGGAGGAAACCCACGCAGACACGGGGAGAAGGTGCAGACTCCGCACAGTGACCCAAGCTGGGAATCGAACCTGGGACCCTGCCGCTGTGAAGCAACAGTGCTAACACTCTGCTGCCGTGCCATCCCATGGAGTTGTTAAATAGTGAGGATATTCTTAATGCTTGGGTATTAATAAAAGCAAAACAACATAAATATCTCTATTGCTGAAAGTATTATTGTGACATACTAGAAATCGAATCACATTGGCTGAAGTGAGGGTGACTCTGAAGTGAGGCTCGCAGTCGACTCGGGTGACGGAGATGTGCTGAGCAGACGTACAGAAGGTGGCTCTACTCCGAGGAAATCGAATTTAGGCATTTTTAACCGAAAATAGCCGACCAGAACCGAGGCGAAAAGCATCCAGTCGCCACTGTCTTCAATCTACAAACAAAGGTAAACTATTAACCGAAATGCCGAATAACTGGCGCAGCAGAGGCCGCAAGGAAACGAGAGACAACAGGAGCCTGGATATGAATATATTAGTACATTGGGGCAGATCTGGCCAAGGGTTGGGCTGAATTCAACAGAGCAGAGGCGATGGGGTGAAGTTTAGGAATATTCTACCCAATCAAGCTCTGGGTAACCTTCCAGGGGCAATGGGCACTATTTTACGGCGCCTGCATGCGGACGTGTTTGTCCAAAGGGACGGGCTGAGAGACAATTTGCGTGGGACTGCACCGCCTCGTTCTGAAACCGAAAACAAAGGCACAGGAAGGAGGGCAGCAGGGCGCAAAGGGAAACCCCGGAGTGCAGGGGCTCACCCACATGGCGTACACACATGGCGGCCATGTTGGGTGGCCCCGGGACAAAGAATACCCCGGAGCTCAGGGGCCCGGCCTCATGGGGAGAACAGTGACAGTGGCCATTTTGGGTGGCCCCCTAACAAAGGGATACCCCAGAGCGCAGGGGCGCATCCACCAGGTAAGTATGGTTGATCCCGCAGGAAGGGAGGGGGACAGAAACTCCCCATCAGAATAGTCATCTGGAACATCCAGTGAAAATATCAGAGTCTTCGGCCACATGAGAAGTACGAACGCCGAAATAGTCGTCCTCCAAGAGACACACCTGAGGGAGGAGGAATGACTGCGAATAAGAAAGGGCTGGGTGGGACAGACCTACCATTCTTGCTGTGGGACGAGGGCTAAGGGGGCAGCCATACTGCTTAATAAGAGGATGGTGTTTCCGACGACGAAGACGGTTACGGCCCCAGGGGGACGGTACATCATGGTCAGCTAGGGTCCTGGAAGGGGCACCAGTGGTCCTTGTTAACGCATACGCGTTAGATTATTGCCTATATGAAATGAAAAATGAAAATCGCTTATTGTCACAAGTAGGCTTCAAATTAAATTACTGTGAAAAGCCCCTTGTCGCCACATTCCGGTGCCTGTTCGGGGAGGCCGGTCCGGGAATTGAACCCGTGCTGCTGGCCTGCCTTGGACTGCTTTCAAAGCCAGCTAGTTTGCCCTGTGCTAAACCATCCCCTATAAAGCACGAAGAGACAAGAGTAGAGAGGACAGGGAGGCAAGAGCTCACACGGAGTTTATAAAGAAAACGATGACGGAAATCCCCAACATAGACACAAACCGCCTCATCACGGGAGGGGACTTGATCTGTACAGGACCCACAGACAGACAGGTCCAACCCCAAAACAGGGAAGACCTCTAACATGGCGAAAGAACTCAGGACAATAATGGAGCAGATGAGGACAGTGGGCTCATGGACGTTCACACCCCCAGGGGAGAAGTTCTTCTTCTCCCAGGCACATAAGCTTTTTACACGCATAGACTTCTTTGTGGTGGGGAAAACGGTGCTTCCAGGGATAGTAAGAGCAGAATATTCCGCAATCGTGCTCTCCGACCAAACTCCACACTACCTGGATGTGAGGTTGGAGATGGGCTGTGCCCAGTGCTCCCCATGGAAGTCGAGCGTAGCCCTCCCGGCCAACGAGGCTTTCTGTGAGTAAATGTCACGAGCTATAGATTGGAATAGCACCAATGACCAGAATGGGGAGGTCTCACCCTCCACGTTCTGGGAGGGGCTGAAGGCTTTGATCAGGGGTGAGATTATTGTCTATAAAGCACGTAGAGACAGAGAAGAGAGGACAGCTAGGCAGCAGCTGGTCGACTCCATACTGGAGATAGACCAACGATATTCCATGGCCCCGACCGTAGAGCTTCTGGCGGAGAGGAAAAAGCTACAAATCGACTTTGCCCCATTAGAACTGGGAGAAGTTATGGAGAGCATCAACCCCATGCAGGCGGGGAAGGCCCCGGGACAGGATGGATTCCTGGTAGACTTCTATAATAAATTCTGGATGGCTCTGGCCCCACACCTGTGGGAGATGTTCACAAACTCACTAGCACACTCATGTTGCAGCTGGACAGAACCTTAGTTAGGCCACACTTGGAGTATAGTGTTCAATTCTGGTCGCCACACTACCAGAAGGATGTGGAGGCTTTAGAGAGGGTGCAGAAGAGATTTACCAGGATGTTGCCTGGTATGGAGGGCATTAGCTATGAGGAGCGATTGAATAAACTCGGTTTGTTCTCACTGGAACGATGGAGGTTGAGGGGCGACCTGATAGAGGTCTACAAAATTATGAGGGGCATAGACAGAGTGGATAGTCAGAGACTTTTCCCCAGGGTAGAGGGGTCAATTACTAGGGGGCATAGGTTTAAGGTGCGAGGGGCAAGGTTTAGAGGAGATGTACAAGGCAAATTTTTTACACAGAGGGTAGTGGGTGCCTGGAACTCTCTGCCGGAGGAGGTGGTGGGAGCAGGGATGATAGTGACGTTTAAGGGGCATCTTGACAAATACATGAATAGGATGGGAATAGAGGGATACGGACCCAGGAAGTGCAGAAGATTTTAGTTTAGATGGGAAGCATGGTCGGCACAGGCTTGGAGGGCCGAAGGGCCTGTTCCTGTGCTGTACTTTTCTTTGTTCTTTTTTCAAGAGGCACCCTGCGGCCTACTCTAGCATAAGCCTCAATCTCGCTGATACCCAAGAAAGACAAAGACCCAACAGAACGCGGGTCTTACAGACACATCTCGCTGCTCAATGTAGACACGGAAACACAAATTCCTAGCCAGGCCACTGGAGAACTACGTACCAGAGGTGGTCGTAACAGGCTTTGTTAAGGGTAGACATCAGGCGCCTGCTCAACATGATAATGACCCCATTTGGTGGGAGAACACCACAGGCGACCATCTCCCTGGATGCAGAAAAGGCCTTCGACAGAGTCGAGTGAAATTACCTCATAGTGATACTGGAGCGGTTCGGGCTTGGAGCAGGGTTCACAGCCTGGGTGAAACTTCTGTGCAATGCTCCCAGAGACTTGGGGGGGCAAGGGCGGGGACTTGTATGGGCGAATGTTGGGAAAGGCACGCTCCCCACTGGACGAGACAAGGGAAAAATGGGAGGAAGAGCTAGGGATTGAAATATTGTAGGGACTCTGGAGTGAAGCACTGAACTGGGTCAACTCCACCTCCACATGCACAAGGTTAAACCTCATGCAATTCAAAGAGGTGCACAGAGCACACCTGGCTGGAACCCGAATGAACAGGTTCTTCCTGGGGGTGGAGGACAAATGTGAACGGTGCCACAGGGGCCCGGCCAACCACACGCACATGTTCTGGCATGCCCCAGACTTGTTGGGTTCTGGGCTGCCTTCTTCGAGGCAATGTCTAAGGTTGTGGGCGTGAGGTGGAGCCGAGCCCAAAGGTGGCGGCCTTCAGGGCATTAGACCAGCCAGAACTCTTTATGGGGAAGAGAGCCGGCGCCCTAGCCTTTGCCTCCCCAAACGCCCGCTGAAGAATCCTCCTCGGCTGGCGATCAGCAGCACCACCCAAAGCTGGAGACTGGCTGGCCGACCGATCGGAATTTCTCCAAGTGGAGGAGATCAAACACGAGGGCTTCCACAAAGAGTGGGGGCCATTCACCAACTTCTTCTAGGACCTGTTTGTAGCCAACAGCCAATAGAGAAAGGGGGGGGGGGGGGTTATTTCTAATGGTTGGCTGGTGTAATTTGCATCTGCTTTGCACAGGTTTATCAAATGAAAATCTCTACTAGAATTTTTTTTTATAAACTGCCGTTTATTGAGCACAATGCAAATTTGAGCTGTGCCCAATTGAAATAACTGTGCACGGTTCCGAGTCTCCGATAAAAGGATATGGAGGCATGGGAGAAGGTGCAATGAAAAACAAAATACAAGTATGACGACAGAACTGAAAGGAAAGATTGAGCAGGCTGGGGCTCTTTTTTTCTGCAGAATAATAGCTGCATTGAAGGGGAAGCTAGATACATGCAAGTGTGAGGAAGGAATAGAAGGATGTATGCTTTTAGAGTGAGAGGAACAAGAGGAGGATGTGTGGGGTATAAACACCAGCATAGATTAGTTGAACCAAATGGCCTGTTTCTGTGCTGTGAATTCTACATAGTTCCAAGTAATATTGGCGGATGTCAGACAGATTGATGGACATGACATGACAAGCCCTGAGGCTCGAAAGGCAGCAACACTGTGCATTGTTTCAGCCACTGGCAGCAGAAACATCAAATAAAAAAGCTTCTTAAAATGACACACGGCAAACAATACAACCTCTCAGTCACAAGACTCTTCCTTTATAGCGTGGGAGTGTAATAAACCCTTTAATGTGATTAAGTTGCCTTGGAACAGGAGAATCCTTCACATGTTCACAGTAGGAAATCGTTATACATTATATTTTATATTTTGTTGTAGTAATGTTATTAAAAAGCCCTGGGCTCAAATACATACAGGCAGTATGTCTGCTAAAGCTGCAATACAGGGGTAGTAAAGGGTGAAGCAATCATTGATTTTCAACCATTTACTTATTTGCAGAGAGATGGTGAATGGAATATTGTTTTGTTTGCTGATTGCTCCCTGGGGTGTAGATAACTTGAGGGATTGTGTTCAGTTCTAGCTATGCAGATCATGGGACAGCTAAGTGAGATACAGATGAGGAAATTAATGGGAGGAGCCAGGTCCGTCTGTAGTTTTGCAATCTGTCATATGATTTTAAGTTGAACAGCGGGTTTGCCATACGATATGAGTCTGGCAAGACGGAAGTATTTTCAGGTTGTTCCTGAAATGGTCTCTCTCAAAAGCTGCAAGTAAACCTGATTGCTAACTTTATTTAGGAGTGGAGTTTGAACTCTATTGGATTGCGTAGTGAGTTGAAGTTCTTTTCTTTTATTTAAGAACTGTTTAACTGTTTTTTGATGATAATTCTTTGTTTAAATTAAAGTTGGTTGTAACATTAAATATATCTATTGGTCAGAATCATTACTCTTGGGGTAAAGTAATTGATCCTCAAAGTTTTACAAATTGCAAATTGTTTGGGGTTTATTGTCCGGTATCCTAACAAACGTTGGGGTGTGGTTCAGGATCCTAACAAATGTTAAGGTCTGGACCGATATCTTAACAAAAGTCAGGGTCTGGACCGATAACAAAAGTCAGGGTCTGGTCCAGTACCTTAACAAAAGTCAGGGTCTGGACCGATATCTTAACAAAAGTCAGGGTCTGGACCGATATCTTAACAAAAGTCAGGGTCTGGACCGATATCTTAACAAAAGTCAGGGTCTGGTCCAGTATCTTTTTTTTAAATATTTTTATTCTCCTCCTTTTTCACATTTTCTCCCAAATTTACACCCAGCAATAAATAATAATCAGTAATGAATGTAATGTCAACCCCCATATCAATAACAACGATCCCATCCTCCAACCAAACCCCCAAACATTAGCCCGCATGTTAACATCCACAAATGACAAAAAGGAATGAGGAATCACCCATAGTCACCATTAACACATACAGTCACCCTCCCCCAAATCCTCCCAGGCGCCCCCCCCCTCATGTTCGATGTAATCTAATTCTTGAAAGTGCAGAATGAATAACGTCCATGAATTGTAGAACCCCTCCATCCTTCCCCTCAGTTCAAATTTCACCTTTTCAAGCGTCAAGAATTCCAACAGGTCCCCCCGCCATGCCAGGGCACAGGGTGGAGAGACTGCTCTCCATCCCAACAGGATCCGCCTTCAGGTGATCAACGAGGTAAAGGCTACAACATCTGCCTCTGTGCCCCTTTCCAACCTTGGCTGGTCCAACACCCCAAATATGGCCTCTCGAGAACCTGGGTCCGGTTTCACGTGCACCACTTTAGAGATTACCCTAAAAATCTCTTTCCCGTAATCCTCCAACTTTGGACAGGACCAAACGCCCCCCCCCCCCCCCCCCCCGCAACGTTCACACACATCTTCTACTCCTTCAAAGAATCGGATCATCCTCGCCCTCGTGAGGTGTGCTCTATACACCACCTTCAGCTGTATCAGCCCCAACCTCGCACACGAGGTGGAGGCGTTCACCCTCCGGAGCACCTCACACCAGAACCCCTCCTCCATACCCTCTCCCAACTCTTCCTCCCACTTTGCCTTGATCCCTTCCAGCGGCGCCTTCTCCTCCTCCAAAATAGCCCTGTAAACCGCCGATAATACCCCCTTCTCCAGTCCCCCTGTCGTCAGCACCTCTTCCAGCAATGTGGAAGCCGGTTCCACCGGGAAGCTCTGTATCTCCTTCCTGTCAAAGTCTCGAACCTGCATGTATCTAAATATTTCCCCCTGCTCCAGCCCATACTTCACTCCCAGCTCCTTCAATCCTGCAAACCCGACCCCCAAGTAACAAATCTTTTAGTGTCTTAATCCCCTTCTCCTCCCATCTCGGAAAATTTCCATCCCACTTCCCTGGCTCAAATCTATGGTTCCCCCGAATCGGCATTGCTGCTCCGGTTTCCTAACAATAGATTGAATGAAATAGTGTTTGGAGGGAGTGATGGGAAAGTATAACAATAATAATAATATTAAATCACTCCCTCCAAATGGATGGAAATATTGGAGAAGTGATGAGATAGAAGTGACAGGGGAGATGGATCGCTTGGATGAAAAAGGAAAAGTTTGGAAGGGTTGAAGAGAGTAAAGGAAAGTTGAGGCAGGGGAATGTTGCCAGCCTGGTGCCAACTGCGCAAACGCGCCGGGCATGAGGTCATCAGCCGGCCAAGGGGCGGGGTGTGCACAGGCTCCGCCCCTTTCTCCAGCTCCGCCCCCTCGAGCTCCATCCTGGTCTGAGCCCGCCCCCTATGGCTCCGCCCTCCGCCTGGCCCCGCCTCTACTTTGATCACCCCCCCTTCGACCCGCCCCTTCTAGCCCCGCCCACTGATTAGCCCCACCTTCTGTAGCACCGGCAAAGCATGTGTCCTTCCGCTCCCCTCCTCCAGCCTTGCGACCCCGCCCTGTCACTTTTGGACACGCCCTCTAGCCCCGCCCCTCTCTAACGCCTCGCCCCGCCTATTCTCGACGCTCCTCTCTCGCTCTGACCCAGCCATGGACTCAGGCTCCGCCCCCAAACCTCAGTCCCCGCCCCCTCCACGTGCTCCGCCCCCTCAGTGCCCCGACCCGCCAACGCTCCGAGCTCCGCCCCATGGCCGGCCCCGCCCCTAAATCGCCACGCCCTGGACCACGCCTCTCCCCTGCTCCACCTTCCTCCGCCCCCATACCCCCACGGGCCCCGCCCCCTCCTCCCCCCTCCTGGCCCCGCCCCTTGACCCCGCCCCCCAATGGAAGCGGGCGGCTCTCCGAGCAGGGCCCCGCCCCCTCGCCCCTCCATGGCCCCGCCCCCTGACCCCGCCCCCCATGGAAGCGGGCGGCTCTCCGAGCGGGGCCCCGCCCCCTCCCTGACCCCGCCCTTCCTGGCCCCGCCCTTTGACCCCTCCCCCCCATGGAAGCGGGCGGTCCCGCCCCCTCCCTGACCCCGCCCCTCCTGGCCCCGCCCCCTGACCCCGCCCCCCCCCGATGGAAGCGGGCGGCTCTCCGAGCGGGGCCCCGCCCCCTCCCTGACCCCGCCCCCCCCCATGGAAGCGGGCGGCCCCGCCCCCTCCCTGACCCCGCCCCCCCCCCCATGGAAGCGGGCGGCTCTCCGAGCGGGTCCCCGCCCCCTCCCCTCCTGGCCCCGCCCCCTGACCCCGCCCCCCCCCGATGGAAGCGGGCGGCTCTCCGAGCGGGGACCCCAGCCCGGGCAGTCCGGAGGGTTGGCGCCGCGGCCTGGGATCGGAGGAGCGGGAGACGCTGGAGGAGCGGCCGGGGCTGAGGGAGCGGGCTCAGACAGTGGCGGCGGGCGAGGGGCGCTGGCTCCGTGGCTGCATGGAGCCCCCGGACCCGGGGGGAGGCGGTGGGGGGCCCGGGCTCAGCGCCGACACCTTCCCGCTCCTCTTCGACTCGGACGGGCGGCTGGTCAGAGAGTCTCAGTTCAGGAAACTCATCTTCAAGGAGGGTGAGTGATGGCCACCAGGGCCGAACAGCTCGGCGGGGAGTGATGCCTACCCACGCCGAACAACCTTGGCATTGTGATGCCTTCCAGGGATGAACAGCCCATTGGGATGTGATGCCTTCGAGGGATGAACAACCCATTGGGATGTGATGCCTGCCAGGGATGAACAGTCCATTGGGATGTGATGCCTGCCAGGGATGAACAGTCCATTGGGATGCGATGCCTGCCAGGGATGAACAGCCCATTGGGATGTGATGCCTGCCAGGGATGAACAGTCCATTGGGATGTGATGCCTGCCAGGGATGAACAGCCCATTGGGATGTGATGCCTGCCAGGGATGAACAGCCCATTGGGATGTGATGCCTGCCAGGAACAGCCCATTGGGATGTGATGCCTGCCAAGGATGAACAGCCCATGGGATGTGATGCCTGTCAGGGATGAACAGCCCATGGGGTGTGATGCCTGCCAGGGATGAACAGCCCATTGGGATGTGATGCCTGCCAGGGATGAACAGCCCATTGGGATGTGATGCCTGCCAGGGATGAACAGCCCATTGGGATGTGATGCCTGCCAAGGATGAACAGCCCATGGGATGTGATGCCTGCCAGCGATGAACAGCCCATGGGGTGTGATGTCTGCCAGGGAAGAACAGCCCATTGGGATGTAATGCCTGCCAGGGAAGAACAGCCCATTGGGATGTGATGCCTGCCAGGGATGAACATCCCATTGGGATGTGTGCCTGCCAGGAATGAACAGCCTATGGAGTGTGATGCCTGCCAGGGATGAACAGCCCATGGGGTGTGATGCCTGCCAGGGAAGAACAGCCCATTGGGTGTGATGCCTGCCAGGGATGAACAGTGTAGGTGATGCCTCAGGAGTTGCATAACCTCCCAGGAATGAACAGACCCCCTGAGGGAGATGGGCAGTGATGCCCCCTGCATGGGCAGGAGAGCCCCCTTGAGTTAGGATCCCTGTGAGTGAGGACAGTGGTGAGTGATGTCCCAGGAAGAGGCATCCTGTCATTTCCCCCCCCCCCCCCAAATCCCTGAGGACCGGGCATAGTGGAGCACCAGGGGGGGGGAGATGGGTGAATGATATCTGAAATGAAATGAAATGAAATGAAAATCACTTATTGTCACAAGTAGGCTTCAAATGAAGTTACTGTGAAAAGCCCCTAGTCGCCACATTCCGGCACCTGTTTGGGGAGGCTGTTACAGGAGAGAGTCTTCCCGTGAAGAGGAATAGTATAAAGCATGGGAAAACAAATGGAAATGAATGATTGCATGCTCTAAGTGGTTCTTGGTGATATTTGCAATGAGTGACTAATGAATACTGTTAATATAATTTATCCCAGTGTGCAGATTTGTTGTACAGAATTGGTGGTCTATTCAGGGTGAGGTTGCAGTGTGGTTACTTTGTGGTGGTGGTTGCGAAGCTAAAATTAATAGAAGGCTGTGTTATTTCTCTTTACATTCGATCGCACGAATGGCTAAGTTTGCTCTCACGTTCTCACTGATAAGGGTGTGTTTCTACTGCACTTATCTTATCCATTGTATGTTTGAGTATTGCAGGTGCAAATGCTTCCGCTTATGATTGCAATATATTTCCAAATGCAATAGCTGGGAGTGCAGACTTGTATCTTTTACTGAACAAGTTCTGTAATGCAGGTACCACCAGTGTGAGATGGTTCGTGCAGTGTCACTGTCCCTGCCCGTCACATGAGCAACTCTTTGCTGTGCGTTTCTAAACAGGAAACCTTGCATTTGTATAGCGCCTTTCACAATCGCAGGGCTCCCCAAAGTGCTTTACAACCAATGAAGTGTTTTTTCCAGGTGTAGTCGCTGTTGCAATGTGCGGACTGTGTCAATGTCCTGTTGATGCTCTAGTGAACTAGTGAGGTGCTTTACATTAATCTTAAACTACGGTTTGAGCAACCATTTTTAATCGGTAATATACTATACTATTAAAACAACAGGATTTCACCAGTCAATGTACCCAGATTACAAGATTTCCTAAATAAAAACAAAAAATGCTGGTCTGGCAGCATCTGCGGAGAGGGAAACAGTTAACTTTTTTTCAGAAGCAGATTGCAAGATTTCCTCTTTCGAAACGCTAAGTTGATATGTTCTTTTTGTTTTTGAGCCGAAGAGAAAGTTTTCCCAGAACAGGGAGCTTTTACATATCCGGAGAGAATTAACAGGCTGGGTCTCTTTTTTTTTTCTCCCTTGAAAAGTAAAGGCTGAGGGGGTGACATGATGGTAGCCTTTAAAATGTTGAAAGCTTTTGACAAGAATTGACACTGAGAGGGTGTCCGTTTGGTGAGGAATACCAACACGTGTCGGTGCAGACTCGATGGGCCGAAGGGCCTCTTCTGCACTGTATTATCCTGTGGATCTGTGAACAAGGGGCCGTGATTATAAGAGACGGTCACCAAGAAATCCACTCGGGGTTTCAGAAGAAACGTTTGAGAGAGCAGTGTGACTGTAGAACTCACTGCCACAGGGAGTTGTTGAAGTGGGTAGTATTTAACGGGAAGCTACATGTGTAGGCGAGGGCAAGAGGAGTTTGAGGGGCATGGAGGTTTGAGTGGAGCTTAAATGCGGGCTGGCTGGACTGAATGGTTTGTTTCTGTGCCATTTATCCTGTGTAATTCCTGTAGCGGCCAGGGATTGTTGGGAGCTGATCACTGTTTATTTTAGTGGCGTGGCAGACAATGCAAAAACACTTATTTTTCTGCTGATCCCTGAATGAGTTACACCGCCGTACCTGACACCACTTCTGCGCTCTTTAAATTACTTCTCCGGGTTAGACACAAAGCGAGCCACAAGCCAGAAATCCCTGCAGCTGTTCCACACTTCTAGGCAGATATTAACGTGCCTGTTGTTGTCAACCAGTGTGTTTACAAGACTGTGTTGAGGTCCATCTTTTCTCCTTGGAAATTGACTGTTCCCCACCTAGCCCAGCTATTGGAAGGCTGAGTGGTGACTGGTACAGAATTGGTTTTGCACTTGCTCTGATTTTAACCCCTGTTGGAGCTGACTTTCAATGAATGGGTAAAACTGGCAAATTGATTTGGTGTGGATAGATGAGAGGTCATCCACTTTAGACCCAGAAGGGATAGAACTGAGTGCTTTCTAAACGATGAACAGCTAAAAACAGTGCAGGTCCAAAGAGACTGGGGGGTGGATCCAGGTAGGCAGGTCATTAAAATGTCATGAGCAAATATAGAATAAAGAAAAAGGGCTCGTGAAATGCTGCCTCTTTTTTACCTAAAATGTATAATAATAATCTGTATTGTCACAAGTCGGCTTACATTAACACTGCAATGAAGTTACTGTGAAAATCCCCTAGTCGCCACACTCTGGCGCCTGTTGGGGTACACTGAGGGAGAATTCAGAATGTCCAAATTATCTAACAGCACGTCGTTCAGGACTTGTGGGAGGAAACCCACTCGGGCACGGGGAGAACGCGCAGACTCCGCACAGACAGCGACCCAAGCCGGGAATGGAACCTGGGACCCTGGAGCTGTGAAGCAACAGTGCTAACCCACTGTGCTACTTGTTGCCCACTATAGCTTTGCACAGGCACTAGATATCTCGAGGCACCTCATACCCAATATTGAAGTGTGGTAACGACTGGGATACAAGTGGGTAGAAGCCATGCTTCAGCTGCTTGTGGTTGGAGCAGAGCGGGAGTAACGTGCATAGCTCTGGACTCCACTCCTTAGGAGGGATATATTAGTCTGGGAGGGAGGGCAGAACATATTCAGCAAAATGCTGCCGGGGCTCCAAGGGTTAAATTATACGGAGTACACAAATCAGTGCCGTGTTCCCTGGGAATTAGATTAAAAGGGGTAATTTGATCAAAGTTTTCAACATAGGCTGGGAGCAAACGCAACGGAAACTGAGTAAATAGAACCAGTATGGGTGAAGTCATGCATTTAAAGATGCCTCTGTGTTTCTGACTGAGTGACATGCCGATAATGTAACTTGTGACTGACATTGGGGGGGGGGGGGAAGAATTTGTGCTTTTCCCACAGCTGGTGATAATGATGGCAGCTCAGAGTCTCGGGCTGTTGGACTGTGTTGACAGAAGGATGTGTCTGCCAACAGATGGTTGGGGTGTTCTGTGTTGACAGTGCAGTAAATGATGGTAATTTATTCATGTTTATTGCTGGATTCATGCAGAAGCGTTCCTCCTTGTAAGAGCCACACCTGGGGAAACTCAATTCATCAGTTGTATGCACGGCCGAGCAAAGATTCTGGCCTTTCGGCTTTTTGAACCTTCGTGTGCAACTGGGCATTATCAAATCGGAAGGTTGTTGCCCCTGTAAGGACAGGTGTGGGCCGAATCTAACAGGCCATTCGGCCCATCTGGTCTGTGCGGGTGTTTAAGCTCTACACAGGAGTCCCACCAGCCCCTCTTCATCTCACCCTATCAGCCCGTTCTTCTATTTCTCCAGGTTTGATGGGATCTGTGGCGATCCTGGAGTCTGGATGACTCTTTGTTCAAAGCTCCGACAGAGTCATCGAGACTCAAAACGTTAGCCCCCCCCTTATCTCTCCCACAGACCTGCTGAGATTGTCCAGCATTTTCATTTAATGACTCGCCTGAGGAGCAGAACCTCGGACAGTGCAGCACTCCCTCAGTACCCGTTCACCCGAGTGCCAGCTATGAGATTTTTGTCCTGGAGCGGGGCTTGAATCCATGATCAGCCTGAGGTGTGAGAGACTGATTCGCTGATCTTTGAAGGGTTTGGAAGGGGGAATAACGGCAAACTTAAAATGAAAGCACAAAAACGTACCCAGAACGTTCCGCCTGCTCTGCACAGAGAAAACTTCCATTAATGTTTGATATTTCTAACGGCCGTTTCCCATTAGAAAGTTGTTCACTCTTCCTTTCAAATTGACTCGAATTCTTATCCCAGTGTTACTCATTTTCCCCTCTTGTAGCTTGCTTATTTTAACAGCACCATGCAAAGGTATTGTCGGATGGCATTATCAGATTTATTTTTGTGTTTCACTGAGATCTTGTTTCTGTGGTAGTGGAGTGAATGTCCTTAAGAGTGCAGGTTCCTCCGCTCGACCTCCCTGCACCTGATGTAATCCTGTAGAGTAGGGGAGTAGTCGCTAGACTAGTAAACCAGAGGCCCAGGGCAGCACGGTGGCAGAGTGGGTTAGCCCTGCTGCCTCACGGCGTCGAGGTCCCAGGTTCGATCCCGGCTCTGGGTCACTGTCCGTGTGGAGTTTGCACATTCTCCCCGTGTCTGCGTGGGTTTCGCCCCCACAACCCAAAGATGTGCAGGGTAGGTGGATTGACCAGGCTAAATTGCCCCTTAATTGGAAGAAATGAATTGGATACTCTAAATTTATTTTTTTTAAAAACAGAAACCCAGGGTAATACTCTGAAACCGTTGCCGGTTGTTGTAAAAACCTATCTGGTTCACGAATAAAATAAATAAATAATGTTTTGTTGTAACAAGTAGGCTTACATTAACACTGCAATGAAGTTACTGTGAAAATTCCGGCGCCTGTTCGGGTACAAGGAGGGAGGGAAGGAAATCTGCCGTCCTTACCCGGTCTGGCCTACATGTGTCTCCAGACCCACAGCAATGGGGTTGACTTGTAATTTCCCCTTCGAGGGCAATTAGGAATGGGAAATAATTGTTTGCCCAGCCAGCGATGCCAACATCCCATGAACGAATAAAAAAAGGGTGCAAAGATGGCGAGATGACGGGCCTGAGAACAGAGTGGGTATATAGAATTATATTTGCTGCTCACATAAAGGATAGACACCAACACAGACTGTTTCTGTGTTCTAGTCCAGTGTTTTAAACTTTTTAGCCCATTTTTACCAGCCAACCAGCCGTTGTGACCCACGCCGGCCGACCTTCGCGACCCACCATTTTCACTTAACTTTAACGTGACGGGTAAGCCAGCTTGGTCCTCACAATCTCGCTTGCTTTGTCATTCAATGTTAACATTTCTGCTAAGGACTTCAGGCGATGATTTAAGTTCTCGCTGCCTCCTGTCCTCGAACTCGCCATGCTTAGTCTTCAAATGCCCTTTGAAGGTTTGAGGGTTTTATCACGGGTGCATTTAAGGGGAAGTAAGGTAAACGCAATAAAAATAATGACTTGCATTTATACACCGCATTTCGTAATCTCTGGATGTCTCAAAGTGGTTTACAACCAAAGAAGTACTTTTGAAGTGAAGTCACTGTTGTAAACACAGCAGCCTGTAGGTGCACAGCAAATTCTCACAAACAGCAATCTGTTAAAACACAATCTGTTTTTAGTGATGTCGCGTGAAGGACAAATATTGGTCCTAATACTGGGGAGAATCATCCCCTTGCTCTTCTTCGATATAGTACCAGATGGGCCTTAGTTTAAAATCTCAGAAGGATGTGTGATATCTCGTTAATCTTCAAGTAGCAAATGCAAAAGTAGATGCAGCTCTAACCATGGAGAGAATGAAAGATCTCGAATCAGGTTGAGTACTGGCCCAGACAGAATTTACCATTATTTTGATTATTCTACCATTCCCATTTTCACCTCCTCTAGACCAGTGTTTTCCAAACTTTCTTCCCTGGGGACCCTGTTTTTGCCAACCGGCCAACCTTTGGGACCCACGTCAGGCAACCTTTGTGACCCACACTTGCCGACCTTCGCAACCCTCGCCACGTTCGCTGACCTTTACTGTGAAAGGGGAGCCTGCTTAGTCCTCATGGTCTCGCTTGAATCAGGTGCAAAGGAGGAGAGGGTAATGCGCATATCAGGTGCAGACTTTACTCAGTTCTTTTGTGCTGTCTTCATCTTTGTGAAAACAGAAAGTCCTACCTCTAACATGTAGGTTGTCGTGAAGGGCAATAGCAATATAATGCTCGTTTTACTCAGCGCTGGATACTCTTGGGAGATGCTGCTCCAGAATACTGACAACTTCATGGGCTTTTGTTATTTTTATTAATGTGGTATCATAGGTCAGGTACAGCAGCGTCATCTTTTAATTTGGAGTCAACTGTAAATTAATAACTGACTCTGAGGTCTCAAACTCAAAACATTCTGAATTCTCCCTCAGTGTACCCGAACAGGCGCCGGAATGTGGTGACTCGGGGCTTTACACAGTAACTTCATTGTAGTGTTATTGTAAATTTAAAAATCATCTTTATTGTCATAAGTAGGCTTGCATTAACACTGCAATGGAGTTACTGTGAAAAGCCCCTAGTCGCCATGTTCCGGCGCCTGTTCGGGTACACAGAGGGACAATTCAGAATTCTCAGCTGGTACAGGAATTGAACCTGCACTGCTGGCTTTGTTCTGCATTACAAACCAGCTGTCTAGCCCACTGAGCTAAACCAGCCCCTAAAGCCGACTTGTGAGAATAAAGATTATTATTATTAAAGGGAATTTTTCACCCACCACTTTGCTTTCAAAATCTGAAACTTCACCTCTTATTTGCCAGTACTTCCCTGCATATAACACACATGGGCTTTGCATCCTGATTTGCATTGGCAAAATTCACAATGTCATATCTCAGGAAATCATCTTTCTCCTTGGTTCCTGATTTCCTCAGCTCCTTAATGAGTTGCTCACCAAAGGCCCTGGAGCTCACACCAGCACTGCTCTGTCCTGCCGTGGATTTTCCTGAGAAGCTCTCCGGCAGATTTAGTTGCGAGATCCTGGTCTGTTTGGGTCTCTGGTCCTTTCTTCCTTATAATGAAACAATCCGTTTTAAATTCTTCAGTCCCGTTGCTTGCTGCTTACAAAATGGAGGAATCTCTCTTCAACCCAGGGCACAAGATGTCGCCGCACGTGACCTGCTCTCTGCCGCCGCTCCAGGCAGGAAGACGGCCATCAATTTTTGTTTTAATCTGCTCCTGGGTCAGCGGGCTGACATCAGGAGGAGGCGGTCTGCCCCGCTGGATGCTGGGCCTGCCCACTGCTGAGGGGGCACGCATGCATAGGATAAATATCGGCCAGGCACGAGGGAGAAGTGCCCGACTCCTTTGTTGAAATAGTGCCACTTTGCCATTCAACCAAGAGAATGGATGGGACCTCTGTTTAACCCCCCCCCCCCCCCCCCCCCCCCGCCACACACACTGCAGAACTCCCCCAGTACTTCACTAGGAGTGTCAGCCTCTCATGTCCCTGGACTTGGAATGCCTGATTGTGAAGTGCCACCCATACGACCTTCCACGGGAGTTCACTTCTGCTATCATCATGGCGCTGTACATCCCACCCCAGGCGGAAGTGAAGTAGGCGCTTGATGAATTGTACACCACTATAAATAACAATGAAACAGAATACTCGGCAGCCTTGTGCATTGTGGCCGGGGACTTCAACCAGGCCAACCTCGAGTGTGCTGCCAAGATTCCACCAACACATCTGCCCCACCAGGGCCTACCGATCCATCCCCCGACTGCACTTTGGAAAATCGGACCACGAGAAGGTGCTCCTTCTCCCGGCATATAAGCAGAAACTTAAGTGGGAGAATCCGGTTAAGAAGGTTGTGAAATACTAGTCTGAAGCAATGGAAGAACTCCTACACAACTCCTTAGAGTCAGTAGGCTGGCCCATATTCAAGAATTCAGTGGACAACCTAGACGGACACTGTCACAGACTTCTTCAGTAAGTATGTTGAAGATTGTGTGCAAAGAAGGTAGTCCATGCGTTCCCCACCGTGGTTTAACCGGGAGATCCACTCCCTACTGAAGTGGGCAGCATAATCAAAGACCCCTACCATCCGGGCTGTTCTCTCTTCCAACCTCTTCCATCGGGCAGGAGATACAAAAGTCTGAGAACACGCACGAACAGACTCTGAAACAGCTTCTTGCCCACTGTTACCAGTGGACTGAACTGATCTCGCCACACATCTTCTCTACTGTTGCAGCACTACACTCTGTATGCTTCACCCGATGTCTATATATTTACATTGTGTATTTATCACATATCCTTTGTTTCTCATGTATGGACTGATCGGTCTGGACTGTACGCCGAACAATACTTTTCACTCTACCTCGGTACATGTGACAATAAATCTAAAGCAACTTTCTAACTCAAGTTGAGGGTGCCTCCCACTGAGACTCGGTTCGTGGGCCAGAATTCTCAGTCAAACTCTATTCCTTTATCCGTGTGGAGTTTGCACATTCTCCCCGTGTCTGCGTGGGTCTCACCCCCACAACCCGAAGATGTGCAGGTTAGGTGGATTGGCCATGCTAAATTGCCTCTTAATTGGAAAAAAAAAATTGGGTACTCTAAATTTAAAAAAAAAAACTCTATTCCTTTAGCAAATATGCAAGTAATACCGTTGAACCTGCTTTCTGCTTCAGTGAAGTAGACAAACCTTTGCGGTCCTAACCTGCTTTCGATAATACTCTGTAACCAGCATTTGAAAGGTTTTTGCATGTGTGAGCAGGGATTGCAAAGCACTGCGATTCTGAGTCGAAATCTTGGCTGCGAACTGGCAATATCAATATGCATCTTGTCACACTTGATTAATTGAATTTTAGTCATGTGCATGTACCCTGTGCTGCTGTGGCACTCGAGAGCAAGGCCGTGTGTGAATATATATGTGGGCATATGGCACAATGAGAGCTAATGGCTTTCTTTCAGACACCAGCAAGACGGCCTATACTGCTGACGAGTCATCTCGAGTACTTTATTCGAACTGAAATAGTTTTATGAATGTGGAGTCGGTGCCATCTAATGAAGGAGTAATATCCTTCATTCAACCTTCCTGTGCAGGAGGAGGCATTTGGGCCATCATATCTGTGCTGGCTCCTTGAAAGATCTATCCAATTAGTCCCACTCCCTCGGTCTTTGTAGTCCTTCAAATTTTTCCCTTTTGAAAATTATTATTTGTGCCTGCTTTTGCTGTCCTTTTGGGCAGTGCATTCCTCTCAACTCAATTTACAGTGCAGAAGAAGGCCATTCAGCCCATCGAGTCTGCACCACCCCTTGTAAAGAGCACCCTACTTAGGCCCACGCCTCCATCCTATCCCCATAACCCAGTAATCCCACCTAACCTTTTGGACGCTAAGGGGCGATCCACCTACCCCTGCACATCTTTGGACTGTGGGAGGAACCGGAGCACCCGGAGGAAACCCACACAGACACGGGGCGAAAGTGCAAACTCCACACAGTCACCCAAGGCCGGAATTGAACCCAGGACCCTGGAGCTTTGAGGCTGCAGTGCTAACCACTGTGCCATCGGGTCGCTCATTTCCCCTCTGGATCTTTTGCCAACTCCTTTCAGTCTGTCGCTTCTTGTTATTGACCTCCCTGTTACTGGAAGCAGTCTCTCCAGTCCCTTCATCTGCCTTGTAGGAGATGCCGTAGGCTATTGAATGCCATCCTTTTTCTTTCTTGAAGTTGTGAAGGCCCACCGTAGTGCGCACCCACTCCCCCAGTGTCTGCCATGGCTCAGTCGGTAGCACTGTCACCTTGGAGTCAGAAGATCGTGGGTTCAAGTCCCACTCCAGGGACTGACCGGGCATAAAACTCCAGGCTAGCACTCCTAATGTAGTACTGGGGGAGCACTGCGCTGTCTGAGGTGCTGTCGTTCGGGTGGGCAGTCACCTCTCTCGGGTGGGTGTAAAAGCTCCCCGGGACATTATCCCAAAGATGAGCAGGGGAAGAGTTCTTCCCAGTGATCCACAACTGCTTATCTGCTCAATATCGCATTGCTGTTTTGGAATCTTGCTGTGCACAAATTGGCGTCTGCGTTTCCTACTTTCCAACCGTGGTTGCACGTCGAAGGTGCCTCACCGGCTTGAAAAGTGCCGCGGAGTGTCCCGAGGTCGTGAAAGGCGCTATCGAAATGGAGAAACGGTTGCCAAGGTAACCCTGCCTACCTGTACAATCTCGTCATCACCTTTTATTGAATTCAGTGAAGAAACTAAAAGCAATTTTCCACCTCTTGCTCGGGGGAATGAAGACATGGGCTTGAGGGAGCAGTTTGTTAATGTGAGTGGCCCGGGCTCTCGTACACAATTTGCTGTGTGCAAGGTCGCAGGCGAAATTGGTAGGAACAGCAAGTCAAAAAAGCGTATTCCAGTTATTCTTTCCAACCTTTAAAATCAGAGCGAGGGGCAGCACGGTAGCACAGTGGTTAGCACAGTTGCTCCACAGCTCCAGGGTCCCAGGTTTGATTCACGGCTTGGCTCACTGTCTGTGTGGAGTCTGCACGTTCTTCCCGTGTCTGTGGGTTTCCTCCGGGTGCTCCGCTTTCCTCCCACAGTCCAAAGATGTGCGGGTTAGGTGGATTGGGCATGATAAATTGCCCTTAGCGTCCAAAAAAAGGTTAAAACGGGGTTACTGGGTTACGGGGATAGGGTAGATATGTGGGCTTGAGTGGGGTGCTCTTTGTAAGGGCCGATGCAGACTCGATGGGCCGAATGGCCTCCTTCTGCACTGTAAATTCTATGAAAGCCGCCTGATTCTGTATTCACATAATTTGGCCTGAGGCAGTTTGCCAGAAATAAGCATTTTAAGAATACGGTCATTGTCAGTTCCGACAGAAGGCACTGTGATTCTACCGCTTGTACACCAGGCCCACTCCGTGCGGGACTAATTATTCATAAGGACAGTGTAGGGAATTGTGTTATTATTATTCCTAGCCATCTTGCTATGCTATTTGTTATAATAAACGGCAAGGTTTTACACTCGTGAGTCTTCGCTAGACATGTGACAAGACGGGAACTGTTCCCTCCGTCACATCAAAAAGTTTCCTGATTGCTTTATGCATTTTTAACATTTTAACAGGGCTGCATGCATCCATATGTGAACGTCTATGTTTAAGGGGAAACTTGTACTGAAAGCGAAGCAGGAGAAGCACACAGGGAGAAAGGTTATGTGGAAAAGAGAGACATGAAGTAGAGTGGGAGCAGGCTCGGTTATTACTGTTACGTTAATTACGTTGTAAAGGGTAAGTGGGTGGATGATATGGGTTGATTCAAGTATCTTGGACACATATAAAGAAGGGTCTGCTCGGACCCGATGGTGGGTGTCGAGGCAGCTCAAGTGTGCGGTGGACTCCTGTCTGAACGAACCCCTGTTCGGAAGGAATTCTACAATGATCCTGCGACCCCACACCTCGTCAGGAGCCGCAACCCCACATTTTGAGCCATCACGCAGAAATTTCCTCCTTGCCCTTCCAGTCGCTGCGGGGGGGGGGGTTGCGTTTCCTGTGCGGCCTGATGCTGCACGCACTCCAGCCTTCTTGACCAGCACATCTCTGGACTCTGGGAGGGAACCGGAGCACCCAGAGGAAACCCACGCAGACACGGGGAGGACGTGCTCCGCACAGTCACCCGAGGCCGGAATTGAACCTGGGGCACTGGAGCTGTGAGGCAGCCGTGCCAACCACTGTGCCACCCTGCCTAGTGGAGATCTCTGTACGTGGGAATTCTCATTTTCTCCCATCAGGGACCTGGTGTGGAGCATTTTACACACAGCAGTGTAAGTGATTCATGGACTCCCAGATCGCATGTTTTTTCTGCTGGTGGGGGGGGGGGGGGGGGGGCGTCTGTGCTCCACGTTTGTCTCGATTACCCGAGGTTGCAGCCCCCTTTTTTTAGTTATTTGAAGGGGCTGCTCCTCAACTTCGAAGTTGCACTTCAGCCCCACACCCCTAATCTTCGGCAACCCGGTGTGGAGGAGACCCTTCTGGTCAAGTTGGCCGTTAACGGGGTCCACAGAAGTGGCACGGATAATATGCAGTTTGAATTCCCGGAGTTTGACTGAAAATTGGACGTTGTAAAAAAAAATAATAAGCGACGTCTTGGCTTTCTCGGCTATACCGCAGTTGTGAAATCATAGAATTTAGATTATCATAGAATTTACAGTGCAGAAGGAGGCCATTCGGCCCATCGAGTCTGCACCGGCTCTTGGAAAGAGCACCCTACCCAAGGTCAACACCTCCACCCTATCCCCATTACCCAGTAACCCCACCCAACACTAAGGGCAATTTTGGACACTAAGGGCAATTTAGCATGGCCAATCCACCTAACCTGCACATCTTTGGACTGTGGGAGGAAACCGGAGCACCCGGAGGAAACCCACGCACACACGGGGAGGATGTGCAGACTCCGCACAGACAGTGACCCAAGCCGGAATCGAACCTGGGACCCTGGAGCTGTGAAGCGATTGTGCTATCCACAATGCCACCGTGCTGCCTTAATACTGTGCATAGCCAGTTGGCTTTGGAAAAGAAAACAACAGGTTGCTGTTAAGTTCACAGAATCGTGAATCATGGGCATTAGGAGCCATACTCTCACAGCGGGGTGCAGGGTGTGCTGAGGTCCGTTGCGTGTGGGTCAGCCCTCCTTGGGTTGCAGAGCGAAAATCAGCAGAAAATGATGTGGGAACTGCAGCAAGAGCTGGTACCATCGTTGCTGCTCCAGCGATTCTGGAAGCAGGGGGATTTGCCAGCGCTGGAATAGCAAGCGGGTCCCGTTGCAACAAGTGTGATGCCTGCAGCAGCTGTTGGCAGTGGAGGAGGTGTCGCTGGCGGATGCCTGGTGGCTGTCCTTCAATCTGCCGGGGCGGTTGGGTTGGTGATCGGTGCCAACGTTGTCCTGAGAATTAGATGTGCTCTTGTGGGTTCGATCTTCGGCGCTGAAACCACTGGAAATAAATGAATGTCTCTCTCTCTCATTCTGAAGATAGTGTGAGAAAAATGTAACTGAAATTCAATAAAATGCTCCGCATACTTAAAAATAAAAACACAGGTCCAGGTAGCGAGCGGTTGCGGGAATCGCCTGACCTGATGATCTGCCCCGCTACCGAGGCTATGTTCGCGGCCAGTTTTATTTTAGTCACAGTGCCTCACCGGGGTCTCTACCCCTGTCCTGTCGTTTGAATTTATTGTTTTATTAAGAGTACAAAGAAGGGAGATATGTGGCGCAGTGGTTAGCACTGGCACTGCGACGCTGAGGACCTGGGTTCGAAACCCCGCCCCGGGTCACTGTCCGTGTGGAGTTTGCACATTCTCCCCCCCCCCCCCCCCCCCCGAGTCTGCGTGGATTTCACCCCCACAACCCAAAGATGTGCAGGTTAGGTGGATTGGCCACGCTAAATTGCCCCTTAATTGGGGGGGGGGGGGAATTAATTGAGTACAAAGAAGGTACGACTGCAGCTATATCTACGAGGTAGCTCGACTTTCCATGGCCAGTGGGCACCGCAGGGGGCTGGGGTCCACCGCCAACCCCGGGGAATTGTATTTTGGTTTGGTTTGGTTAGTTAAACTTCCTTTCGCGTTCTGGTTGCAGAGCCTCACCCAGAGCTGTCGCCCCACCGTCCACTAGTCGATTTGCTTTGACCGTTTGTTTTCTGTAAAGAGACTCTAAATTTTAGAGAAAATGCTGAGACGTTGGGTTAGTCGTTGGGGAATAGACCTATCTCACACTGCATTCTGTAAACGGACCAACCACCACTAAATGGATTTGCAACACGTTCCGTTCTTGAGCATCTGGGTTGAGATCCACTTATCATCTTGTGGAGCTTGAACACCAGTGGCCGCACGCTGGGCTGGATGGTAGCGTACATTCTAACTGATATCTCCTTCTTTGATGAAGGTTGCTTCCGAAAAACAAACTCTTTGTCTTGATGTGGGCGGCAAGGGTGAAAGCAACACAACAATTACTTTCGAGGGCTCGGGGCTCTGCTTTAAGGGTTATGCAGGCTGCCTTTTGTGAGAGATCATCTGGAACTCACTGCATCTTTGAAATCCTGGATGCCTGTGAAGTTTTCAAAGGCTTGATCTGGCTGGTTGGGCTTGACACAGTTACTTGACGTGCAGGTTGCATCTTGTAGTGCCAAGTTCAAACACATTAACCTGAAACTAATATTTACTTTGAACCATCCAAACTCCCCTTTAATGTGGGTGAGCTGTAAGCTCCTGTTGGCAGGTAACTTGAGTGTAGCTTCCTGCTCTCTAAATGCTTGGTTTCCACTTGTGGTGGTGAGGTATGACTCCTGAGGCAGGAACATCATCACTTTCTGATCTTCAAAGATGCAGTTAAAAGTTTCAGAAGTGTTTTTGACCAGTTTATAGAGTCATACAGTCCATCAAGCTTGCACTGACAAAAGCTATTCTAATCTACACTAATCCTACTTTCCAGCACGTGGCCCACAACCTTGGCTATTCTGACATTGCAAGTGCTCATCCAGGTACTTTTTAAATATTGTGCGGTTTCCTGCCTCACCTACCCTCCCAGGCCGTGCATTCCAGAGTCCCACCACCCTCTGGGTGAAATAGTTTTTCCTCAAATCCCCTCTAAACCTCCTGCCTATCACCTTAAATTTAAGCCTCCTTGTTACTGACCCTCCACCTCAGGTGAACAGCTGCTGTCTATCCACCCTGTCCATGCCCCTCATAATCTTATATTTCCTCTCAGTCAAGTCCCCTCTCGGGCTTCTCTGCTCCAAAGAACACAACCCAAGCTTATCCAGCCTGTCTTCATAGCTCAAACGCTCCAGCCCAGGCAATATCCTGATTAATCTCCTCGGCACCTTCTCTAGTGCAATCGTATCCTTTCCACAGCCCTCGAGCTGTGACCTAACCAAAGTCCTGTACAGCTCTCCCTGCTCTTGCAATCTGTGCCACGACTGATAAAGACCAGTGTCCATCTGACCAATCTGTCTCTATCCTCCTGTAACCTAAGACCTTCCTCTTCAGTGTCGACCACCTGCCAATCTTAATATCCTTTATATATATATATATATGTGTGTAAGGGACCCAGCACTGATCCACTGGGCGCCAACCCCCAGTCACACAAACAGCCTTCTACCACCACCCTCTGTCTTCTATCACTGAGCCAATTTTGGATCCGACGTGCTTCATTATCCTGGATCTCATGTGCTTTTACCTTCTTTATCAGTCTTCCATGTGGGACCTTGTCAAACAAAGGCTGTGCTGAAATCCATATAAACGACACCAACTACACTGCCCTGATCTACACACCTGGTCACGCGCTCAAACAATTCAGTCACATTTGTTCGGCGTGACCTGCCTCTGACAAAGCCATGCTGATTATCCCTGGTCAAACCAAGTGGAGACTGACTCTGCCCTTCAAACTTTTCTCCAATAGTTTCCCTCTCACCAATGTGAGACTCACTGGTCTGTAATTCCCTGGCTTATCCTTTTGTTGTACAGTGGAGGGCAAGGGCACATCATGGAACCTTAGAAGCAAGAAAGATCTCCAATACTTGGGAAATAAATCCATTTAAACACAGCTGCAGTTCAGGTTCTGGATCAATCCTGAAAGCACTGCAGAGTGGTAACACCAATGACGGTCAGTTTACCAGCGCACTCAGCCACAGGGAGTCTCGAACACCACCCACACATGTCGATACGTTGCAGCCCTGCTACCCACAGCTTTCTGTCCATTAGCCTGAAACGATGTACACTTGTCCGTGGTGCTCCTATGGATTTTCCAATGTGAGCCGGGTTGATGCCAAGCTTTCCATCAGTAGTATTAACTCAGAAGGTGGGCCCACATGGAGCAGTGCTGAATATCACAAGCCATGAGGGTCACCGCTTCGATCTCTGGTCACTCTCCATGTGGCCAATAGAAAGAAAGACCACTTTCATTTCTATAGCACCTTCCACATCCTCAGCAATGCTGCGAAGCACGTTACGATCAAGCAGGTAGTTTCTGAAGTGCAGTCACTGTTGGAAAGTTAGCCGATCTGGCTAATGGTGAGGATGCGCGTTTTCAGAGTTACAGCACAGACCATTCGAGCCACAGGTCTGTGCTAGGGTTTGAGCTCCACATGAGCCTCTTCATTTCACCCTATCACTATATCCTTTAACCATGCTGCTCCCCATTAACTGCATTGATGATATTCGCTTCAACCACTCCCCGTGGTCGCGAGCTCCACATTCTCACCACTCCCTGGGTAAAGAAACTTCGACCTTTTTGTTTTGGGCTGATTAGTGACTGCCTCACATTTCTGATCGCCTAGTTTTGAACTTTTCCGCAGGTGAGAAAACCTCTACCTCGAACCTATCAAACCTTTATCCAGGTTTCCAAAGAGGAAATCTTGGCTGCTGAAAACTTGTTGTACTTAATGGTACAACACCGCACACAGATCAATTAAAAACACAGCGTGTTGCTCATAACTGGGACTGTAGTTTTGAAATTACTGTAAAAGCCCTTCGCAAGTTGACCAGAGAGTGCATACAACAGGTTAAAAGTCCAACAGGTGTTTTTGGAGTCACTAGCTTTCAGATGATGAAGGAGCAGTGCTCCGAAAGCTAGTGATTCGAAACAAACCTGTTGGACTTTAACCTGGTGTTGTAAGACTTCTTACTGTGCTCACCCCAGTCCAATTCCAGCATCTCCACATCTTGACCAGAAAGTAAACAGAAGATTGACGCATTCCCAACATTATACAGTTTAAAAAAAAGTAATTCATTGGTTGTAAAGTGCT
>NC_052153.1:7250379-7270379 GCF_902713615.1 Scyliorhinus canicula
AAGGAGTTGCTAAAGCACACACAAATGTTTTATTTCACCTGGTAATGGATTTGTACCATTGGTCAGGCCTCTGTCAGCAGGTCCGGCAGCATCTGTGGAGGGAGAAACTGAGTTAACGCTTCTGGCCTTTTAATGCCGATCTCACGGAGGGGGAGGGGGCGGGGGGTAGACCCGGCAGTGGTGGGATCATTGGAAGATCACAGGAGATGGCTGGCAATTCTCTTGTTGGGAATGGTCACTACCAGGCATTATTGAGACACAAGAGGTGATTGATTTGAAATGTAAACACGGTGTCCCTTTCCGTACATCAGTGGTCAAGGCCGTGGAGTCATTTCCACATTGGCGCAAGGGGAGGGAGGCCTTTCAACCCCTTGAGCATATTCTACCACCGAGTTAGGTCTCGGCTGACCAGTCCCTCCAATTGTGATGTAAAATCATTTGTTCTAATGATGCAATAAATGAATGTTTGTACTCTAGGTCGAGGGAACGTCAGAAACCTGCGATTTCAATAATATGTTCCATGAGCGATGGAACTTAATTTCCAGTAAACTCTGGTGGCCATCTTCACAGAATGAAGCATGTAGCCATGTGCTTTATGTTACAGAATTCTTTTGCAAAACAATTCTCTGTGACAATTTGCAGAGGAACCTTTTCCCATTCTGCCCCCGTCACTCCATGTCCATCCACTAAACCATGGGCTTCCAGAGAAGCCTATCGCTTCCCTTGGAGATATTTATTTATTTTAAAAATAAATTTAGAGTACCCAATTCATTTTTTCCAATTAGGGGGCAATTTAGCGAGGCCAATCCACCTAGCCTGCACATCTTAGGGCTGTGGGGGTGAAACCCACGCAGACACGGGGAGAATGTGCAAACTCCACACGGACAGTGAACCAGGACCGGGATTCGAACCCGGGTCCTCGGCGCCGTAGGCAGCAGTGCTAACCACTGTGCCACCGTGCTGCCCTTGACGTTATGGCTGAAGTGGATGAATCCAGCTGTCAGCATTTCCTTGGCCCTGCAACTTGAACGTTGCTCTTCTCCCTTCCAAGTGCACTCGCTCTCGCTTCCTTTCCCCGTCAATGAAGGTAGCAGTTCGAAGGCATTTTGAGTTGAACCTGCACGGAAGGCAAAAATAGCATCGAACCACGGAAATGTAAACAGAAAATGCTGGAGGCGTCAGATCAGGCAGCAGCTGTGAAAAGAAGGTCAGAGGTTACAGTTCACATCATTTGCCTTGGGTGCCACGCTCGTGCCAGGCAGGAACTATTTCCCACAAGGGAAGACCAGCCATTTCCCCTGACCTGACCTTCCAATAGTCCCACCAAGTCTACCACTGTGATATCACCTTCCACTTCTGACTAAAAGTCATTGACCTGAAGCATTAGCTCTGTTTCTCTCTCCACAGATGCTGCCCGACCTGCTGAGGGTTTCCTGCATTTACAATAGATCTTAGTTAGGTTGTATAAATCACATCAATTGAACTCCGGTTACAGATTTCGAATGTGATGACAGTCGAAGGGAACCATGTTATACATCCTCAAAGTCTATAATTGTAACAATTTTCGGCACTTAGAAGGTCTTTAATAATAACAATCTTTATTGTCACAACTGGGCTCACATTAACACTGCAATGAAGTTACTGTGAAAAGCCCCTAGTCGCCATATTCCGGCGCCTGTTCGGGTACACAGAGGGAGAATTCAGAATATCCAATTCACCTAACAAGCACGTCTTTCGGAACTTGCGAGGAGGAAACCGGAGCACCCGGAGGAAACCCACGTAGACACGGGGAGGACGTGCAGACTCCGCACAGACAGTGACCCAAGCCGGGAATCAAACCTGGGACCTTGGAGCTGTGAAGCAACAATGCTAACCACTGCGTTACCGCTTTTAGTTAGTTATCGAGATTTCATATTGTGTGGAGAACTCAAATTAAATTGACCATCGTGACTCATGGCGCTGCGATGGAATGTATAATGAGCAGGACGTAATAACTACTTGCATTAATGTTGCGCCTTCAAGGCAGCAGAGTGGCGCAGCGGAAGCATGCTGGGCCCATAACCCAGAGCTCGATGGATCGAAACCATTCTCTGCTAGTTATGTAGCGCCTTCAACATAATGAAACATCCCAAAGCCTTCCATTATATCGCAAAATCTGATGCTGAGTTACATAAGGAGAAAGTAGCTGAAATAGCCAAAAACTTGGTCAAAGAGGTATGCCTTGAGGAGTGTCTTGAAGGGAGAGGGTGAGAGATTTTGGCAGTGATTTCCAGAACTTAGGCTGAAGCTTAAGCCACCAGTAATGGAGGAATGAAAATCGGGCATGCTTCAGAAACCGGAATAAGATGAGCACAGAGGTCTCGTAGGACTGTGAGACCACAGGAGATTGTGGACGTGTAATTGTGACCAGCTGAAATCTAGCCTATGCATGTTTTTATTGACCCCTGCTGATGTAACACTGTTACTTCTAATCATGGAATTAAATAAAGAGGTCATTTGTCCCATCATGCCGTTGCCATTTCTTTGCAGGAGCTATACAATTAAACCCCACTCCTCTACATTTTCCCCAATTTTCCGACCCTTCGAGTATTTCTCCAGTTTCCCTTCTGAAAGTTGCTGTTGAATCTGCTTCCGCTGCCCCTTCAGGCAGTGCCCTCCAGATAATCGTACGTTGCTGTGTCCAAAAAAAAAAATTCTCTTCGGAAGCTGGAGGAGGAGAAGTAGGCCGTTCAGCCCATTGAGTCTCCGCCCACAGTTAAATGAGATGGTGACTGATTTGATGTGATGATAATCCTCAACTCCACTTTCCCGCCGTATCCCCATAATCGTTGGTTCCCTCTCTGATTAAAGATCGGTCTATCTCAGCCTTGAACATACTGAGCGATCCAGCCTGTACAGCTCTCTGCGGTAAAGAATTCCACAGATTCACTCCCCTCTGAGAGAAGAAATTCCTTCTCATCTCTGTCTGAAATGGGCAACTCCTTACTCTGAGATTCTGCCCTCTGGTCCTGGACTCTCCCACAAGGGGAAACAGCCTCTCAATATCTAGCCTGTCATTTGATTCCTTTATCAGTTCCTGCAATCTTTGTCCTCTAGTTACCTCGCAATGGCACCAGTGTCTCCTTATTTAGTCTTGTCAAAACCCTTTATGGTTTTTGCGCCTTTATTAAATCTCCCCTGAACCTTCTCTACCCCGAGGAGACCAATTCCATTTTCTCCAGTCTGTCCATGTAATGCCTAAATCTTTTGATTCATCAATTCAGCGCAAATCTATTAACAGAAAAATGATAAACTATTCATGGGATGCATATAGTTGAATGTCTTTTGTGACCTGTTCCCAGGTGTATGTGGACCGTCAGCGAATCAATGTACACGAACTGCATGAAGCGATTAGGATCATAGACAAAGATGTGCCGAGAACTGAACGAGTCCTAGATTACTATCAGTAAGTGTCCACTTGTTTTTACTAATTGTTTCCAAATCCTCTCCTGAAGGTAATCTGCCATCTACCCAACAAGGGAACAGTCCATCTTTGACTGGGTGTTGTGCAGTGCAAAAGGATTAGTTGGCAATCTAGTTGTGAGAGAACCCTTGGGGATGAGTGACCATAATATGGTAGAATTCTTTATCAAGGTGAATAGTGAGGTTGTTGAGTCTGAGACCAAGGTCCTGACCTGGATAAGGGTAACTATGATGGTATGAGGCATGAGCTGGCTATGATGGATTGGGTAACATTACTGAAAGGAAGGACAGTGGACAGGCAATGGCAGGTATTCAAGGAATGAATAGGTGAACTCCAAAAGTTGTTTCTTCGTATTTGGCGCAGGAGTAGCAAGGGAACTGTGGCCAAACGATGGCTTACAAGGGAAATCAGAGATAATATTAGATTCAAAGGAGAGGCATACAAATTAGCTAGAAAAACCAATAGAACATAATGCAGTGCAGCAGGGGGCCATCGAGTCTGCACCGACCCATCACTTCCACTTAACCCAATAACCCCCCCTAAACTTTTTGGTCACTAAGGGCAATTTATCATGGCCAATCCACCTAACCTGCACCTCTTTGGACTGTGGGAGCACCCGGAGGAAGCCCACGCAGACACGGGGAGAACGTGCAGACTCCGCAGACAGTGACCCAGCGGGGAATCGAACCTGGGACCCTGGTGCTGTGAAGCCACAGTGCTATCCACTTGTGCTGCTGTGGAACAGTTTAATATTCAGCAACAGCAGACCAAGTGATTGATTAAGAAAGGGAAAATACAATTTGAAAATAAACTAGCGGGGAATAAAAACTGACTGTGAAAGTTTCTGTAGGTGTGTAAAGAAAAGGGATGGCACGGTGGCGCAGTGGTTAGCACTGCTGCCTCACGGCACCGAGGTCCCAGGTTCGATCCCGGCTCTGGGTCACTGTCCGTGTGGAGTTTGCACATTCTCCCCGTGTCTGCATGGGTCTCACCCCCACAACCCAAAGATGTGCAGGGCAGGTGGATTGGCCACGCTAAATTACCCCTTAATTGGAAAAAAATAATTGGGTGCGCCTTTTTAAAAATAAATTTTTTTTTAAAGGTAAAGAAAAAAAGATTGATTAAAAACGAATGTAGGCCCCTTGCAGTCAGAAACGGGGGGAATACATAACGGGGAACAAATGGCTGAGGAACTAAATTCGTACTTTGCTTCTGACTTCACAAAGAAAGACATGAATAATGTACCGGAAGTTTTGAGAAACACAAATTCTAGTGAGGAAAATTTGTACTCGTAAAGAAATGGTTTGGGGGAAATTAATGGGATTGAAGGTGGACAAATCTCCAGGGCCCGATCTTCATCCCAGAGGACTTAAGGAATTGGCCCTAGAAATAATAGATCTATTGGTGGTCATTTTCCAAAATTCTTTGGACTCTAGCATGGTCCCTACAGATTGGAGGGGAACGAATGTAACCCCGCTATTCAAAAAGGGAGGTAGGCCAGTGAGCTTAACGTTCGTATTAGAAAGTTGCTAGAGTCCATTATCAAGGATTTTATAGCACAGCATTTGGAAAGCAGTGGTGTAATCAGACAAAGTCAGCATGGGTTTATGAATGGAAAATCATGCTGACAAATCTACTAGAATTCTTAGAGTTGATTAGGGAGAATCGTTGGATGTGGTTTATTTAGACTTTCCGAAGGCTTTTGACAAGATCTCACATAGCAGATTAATATGTATAGTTAAAGCTCATGGGATTACAGGTAGTGTCTTGAGATGGATAGAAAGCTGGTTCGCAGACAAGAAGCAAAAAGTTGGAATAAATGGATATTTTTCTGATTGGCAGGCAGTGACTAGTGGGGTACCGCAGGGATCTGTGCTAGGACCACAACTGTTCACATTATATATTAATGATTTGGATGAGGGAACTAAATGTATTATCTCCAAATTTGCAGATGATCCAAAGTTGGCTGGGAGGGTGAGCTGTGAGGAGGAAGCAGAGATGTTTCAGCGGGGTTTGGACAGGCTGTGTGAGTGGGCACATGCATTGCAGATGTAGCACAATGTGGATAAATGTGAAGTTAGCAAAAATAGGAAGGCAAATAACCCCTGGAATTAAAAGTCTAATGATGACCATGAAACCATTGTCGATTTTCGTAAAAACCTATCTTGTTCACAAATGTCCTTCAGGGAAGGAAATCTGTGACTCAAGACCCACAGCAATGTGGTTGACCCTTAATTGCCCCCTCAAGGGCAAATTGGGATGGGCAAAAAATGCTGGCACAGCCTGCAACACACACGTCCCATGAACGAATAAGAAAATATATATATTATTTGAATGGGTGCAAATTGAGAGAGGTGGATACTCAGCGAGACCTTGGTGTCCTCGTGCATCAGTCGCTGAAAGTAAGTGCACAGGTACAGCAAGGCAGTAAAGAAGACAAATGGTATGTTGGCCTTCATAGCGAGAGGATGTGAGTGTAGGAATAGAGATGTTTTACTGCAATTGTATAGGGCATTGGTGAGGCTACACCTGGAGTATTGTGTTCAGTTTTGGTGTCCTTATCTGAGGAAGGATGTTCTTGCTATGGAGGGAGTGCAGCGAAGGTTTACCAGGCTGATTCCTGGGATGGCGGGACTGTCGTATGAGGAGAGACTAAATCGGTCAGGATTATATTCATTGGAGTTTAGAAGAGCGAGAGGGGATCTCATAGAAACTTACAAAATTCCAACAGGATCAGACAGGGTAGATTGAGGAAGAATGTTCCCGATGGTGGGGGGAGTCCAGAACTAGGGTTCATAGTTTGAGGATACGGGGTAAACCTTTTAGGACGGAGGTGAAGAGACATTTCTTCACCCAGAGAGCGGTGAATCTGTGGAATTCACTAACACAGAAAGTAGTTGAGGCCAAAATATTGTGTAATTTCAAGAAGGAATTATATAGAACTCTTGGGAAGGACAGCATGGTGGTGCAGTGTTTAGCCCTGCTGCCTCACGGTGTTGAGGACACAGGTTCAATCCCGGCTCTGGGTCACTGTCCGTGTGGAGTTTGCACATTCTCCCCGTGCTTGCGTGGGTTTATCCCCCACAACCCAAAGATGTGCCGGGTAGGTGGATTGGCCACATTATGTTGCCCCTTAATTGGAAATAAAAAATGAATTGGGTACTCTAAATTTATTTTAAAAAAGACACAGCTCTTGGGGCTAAAGGGATCAAGGGATATGGGAAGAAGGTGGCATCAGGGTATTGAACTTGATCAGCCATGATCACAATGAATGGGGGAGAAGGGTCGAATGGCCTGCTCCTGCTTCTGTTTTCTGTTCCTACGTTTACCCATACATAGGGACAGGAGTAGCCCCTTCATCACCCGGTGGAGTATCTGCTGATCTGTGACCTAACTCCATATTCCCGCCTTTACCCTGCGTCCCTCAATCCCTTTCGCCAACAGAAATCTCCCAATCTCGGATCTAACATTTGCAATTGACGTAGCGTCAGTCGCAATGTGAGGAAGACAAACTTCTACCACCCTTAGATCGTTGGTTTATGTGGCAGCGACCTGACCTCTGCTAAGTGTTTCCAGCATTTTGTATTCTTATTCCTAATTTATGTAATCCCTCCTTGTAATTCACCTGAGGAAGGAGCTGTGCTCCAAAAGCTAGTGATCTGAAACAGACCTGTTGGACTTTAACCTGGTGTTGTCAGATTTCTTGCTCTGCTCACCCCAGTCCACTGCCGGCATCTCCACATCATTATAATTTTGAGTCCAGGTATCATTCTGGTGAATCTGCGCTGCTTAACAAATACACATGGATTTAAAGGTTAACGTGGATTACAAAATATATTCTAAACTACAAAGGTCTCATTAACCCAAAAGTCGCTTTTAAGCAAGGGGACTGGTTAAATGATGCACCCGGCTGTGAATCCAAATTAGATTTTCCTCCGAATCCCCCCAGATAACAGTTTCTAAACTTTACTCCCAAAAATAGTCTCTCATGATAATGTTTTCGCTTAGCGGTTTGCATTCCGAAATCCGGTCAAGGTCTTACCATTGACACTTTTAAACAAAGCTTCCACTCCACTTTTAACAGTGAATCCAGTCCAGTATTTTACATCAAAACTTCTTTAGGATTTCTTTGTCGTGAATGCTGTGCAAACTGCTCGCAATTACTTTAACTCTTGATTCCCAGACTGGTACAAGGGCATCCAACATTTGCGTTACCTTGGAAGGCTGTTGTCCCCCTTTAAATCTGGTTACTGCAATTATATAGCATTGTAGGGCAGCACGGTAGCATTGTAGGACAGCACGGTAGCATTGTAGGGCAGCACGGTAGCATGGTGGTTAGCACAATTGCTTCACAGCTCCAGGGTCCCAGGTTCGATTCCCGGCTTGGGTCACTGTCTGTGCGGAGTCTGCACATCCTCCCCGTGTATGCGTGGGTTTCCTCCGGGTGCTCCGGTTTCCTCCCACAGTCCAAAGATGTGCAAGTTAGGTGGATTGGCCATGATAAATTGCCCTTAGTGTCCAAAATTGCCCTTACTGGGTTATGGGGATAGGGTGAAGGTGTTGACCATGGGTCGGGTGCTCTTTCCAGGAGCCGGTGCAGACTCGATGGGCTGAGTGACCTCCTTCTGCACTGTAAATTCTATGAAATTCTATGAAATCTCTTTAACTCAGAACACTTTGTTTACTCTTCATTGAATTCTTCTGAACAATACCTTGGTCGCTGTTCACTTAGCACCAGTCGTCTTACACATTTTTTCTGTCTCAATTCCCTGGTTACCTGGACTGTAACTTGAACTTTGGAAAGCCTGCCTTGATAAATGATTTGGAGGAAAATGTAACTGGTAAGTTTGCGGACGACACAAAGGTTGGTGGAATTGCGGATAGCGATGAGGACTGTCAGAGGATACAGCAGGATTTGGAGACTTGGGTGGCGAAATGGCAGATGGAGTTTAATCCAGGCACATGTGAGGTAATGCATTTTGGAAGATCTAATACAGGTAGGGAATATACAGTGAATGGTAGAACCCTCAAGAGTATTAATAGTCAGAGAGATCTTGGTGCACAGGTCACTGAAAGGGACAACACAGGTGGAGAAGGTAGTCAAGAAGGCATACGCCATGCTTGCCTTCATTGGCCGGGGCATTGAGTATAAAAATTGGCAAGTCATGTTGCAGCTGTATAGAACCTTAGTTAGGCCACACTTGGAGTATAATTTTCAATTCTGGTCGCCACACTACCAGAAGGATGTGGAGGCTTTAGAGAGAGTGCAGAAGAGATTTACCAGGATGTTTCCCGGTATGGAGGGCATTAGCTATGAGGAACGGTTGAATAAACTTGGTTTGTTCTCACTGGAATGAAGGAGGTTGAGGGGCGACCTGATAGAGGTCTACAAAATTATGAGGGGCATAGACAGAGTGGATAGTCAGAGACTTTTTCCCAGGGTAGAGGGGTCAATTACTCGGGGGCATAGGTTTAAGGTGCGAGGAGCAAGGTTCAGAGGAGATGTACGAGGAAAGCTTTTTTACACAGAGGGTAGTGGGTGCCTGGAACTCGCTGCCGGAGGAGGTGGTGGAAGCAGGTACGATAGTGACATTTAAGGGACATCTTGATAAATACATGAATAGGATGGGAATAGAGGGATACGGACCCTGGAAGTGTAGAAGATTTTAGTTTAGACGGGCAGCATGGTCGACGCAGGCTTGGAGGGCCGAAGGGCCTGTTCCTGTGCTGTACTTTTCTTTGTTCTTTGTTTGCCTCTTTGCAGTTCCTGTCTTTTCCAGCCTGTTTTCTGGCAGAGTTGAAAGATGTTCACTCCCCGAGGTCCTGTCTCCAACTTCCCACAAGTCCAACTAAAACTTAAAAGCTTCTCTACTTTACAACTGAGCAACATCCACATGCTTACGTCTTTTATTCATTCTTCATGCACATTCTCCCCGTGTTTGCTTGGGTTTCGCCCCCACGACCCAAAGATGTTCAGGGTTGGTGGATTGGCCACGCTAAATTGCCTCTGAATTGGGAAAAAAAGTATGAATTGGACACTCTAAATTTATATTTTTAAAAATATTATTCTTCATGCTGTAGCCCCCTCTAAGCACAATCGAAACAGAGTTGGAACTTAACCACCTCCCACAGGTGTTTGAAACAAACATGTTGGACTTTAACCTGGTGTAAGACTTCTTACTGTGCTCACCCCCCACAAAATGGCAAACACTTTGGTCCAGCGTGAATCTAACTATAAGTTTTACCCTTCCAGGCACAGAAACATTTCATTAAACACACTTAAAAATATACCTTATTTCTAGTGTTTACCAATGCAAATATAAATCCCTTAGAACTACCTTTTTTTGCCCTGATATCAGTCATTGTAAATTCAGGTTATTCTGTTTCTCTGCCTGGTCTGATTACCTATTTTACAATATAATGCTTGTGTTGTTCCCCAGAAATGAAGGCGTGATCAACTTAATGGTTTTGAGAGACATACTCATCACTTTTGCTGCATTTCACCCAGGTAACACAATCATTACATTTGTTCTCCTACTTAGTATTGCTTCTCTAAGTTATCGATAGAGAAAGAAAGGACTGCATTCATGTTGCACCTTTCATGACCTCGGGTCCAAAAGTACGTGTAAGCCAACAAAAAGTACTTTTGAAGTGTGACTTCCGGTGACAGGGATGTGCTGAGTGGATGCAGGGAAGGTGGCTCTCCTCCGGGAACTCAGGAAATCGTCACTTTCAGCACGAATGTAGACCATTAAACCTACCAAAACCCCTCCAAACCTGCCAAGACCACCACCACCACTACCCGGAAATAACTCTAGGACCCGAAATGACGGTCGAATCCGCAAAACCCTGGAGAGGGAGAACGGGATGTCGGCGAGAACACGGAACGGGTCGGAGCCTACCCCGCCCACACAGGCTGGGTCGCTGGGGTTCGCGCTGGGGTTCGCACCGGCGTACCCACCGATAAGCGAGTGGGTGGACCTCCTGACTCAGGAGCTACTTTTGAAGTGTAGTCATTGTTGTAATGTAAGGAGCGCAGCAGCCAATCTGTGCTCAGCAAGACCCCACAGTTAGCATTGCAATGATGACCAGATTATCCGATGTTTGTGATTTTGCTTGAGGGATCGGAGTTGGTCAGTGCACCAGGGAGAACCCCCTTCTGCTCATCTTCAAATCGTAATGTGGGATCCCTTTTATCCACCTGGAAGAGTAGATGGCACAGCGGTTAGCACTGCAACCTCGCAGCACCAGGGGCCCAGGTTTCATTCCGGCCTTGGGTGACTGTATATGTGGCTTTTACACTGTCTCCTCCGGGTGCTCCGGTTTCCTCCCACAGTCCAAAGATGTGCAGGTTAGCTGGATTGGCCATGATAAAATTGCCCCTAGAGTCCAGGGATGTGTAGGTTAAATTATGGGGTTATAGGAATAGGGCAGGGGAAGTGGGCTTGGGTGCAGTGCTATTTCAGAGGGTCAGTGCAGATTCGATGGGCCGAATGCCTCCTTCTGCACTGTAGGGATTCTATGATTCCACTGGGATTAACATCTCATCCAAAGTATGGCATTTTTTATTTTAATAATCTTTATTGTCACAAGTAGGCTGACACTGCAATGAAGTTACTGTGAAAAGCCCCTAGTCACCACATTCCGGCGCCTGTTCGGGTACACCGAGAGAGAATTCAGAACGTTCAATTCACCTAACAGCACATCTTTCGGGACTTGTGGGAGGAAACCGGAGCACCCGGAGGAAACCCGCGCAAACACGGGGAGAACGTGCAGACTCCACTCAGACAGTGACCCAGCGAGGAATCGAACCCTGGTCCCTGGCACTGTGAAGCCACAGTGCTAACCACTGTGCTGCCGTTACTCAGAGGTGGGAATGCTACCCACTGAACCACGACTAACGATAATAAAATACTTTATTAAATGCAAACTACGGTCTTCGCCAAGCTGTTGAGCAAGAGCGAAGTGGGTCCTCACGAACGGAAGATTGAATGATGTGTCGTTCTTCATCTACCTGATTTTAAAATTATACAGCGCAGTTGTAGGTTATTCCGCCTTTTCTGCTTGTGCTGACTCTTGCAAAGAGCTGTCCAATTTAGTCTCACACCCCAGCTTTTTCCCCATAACCCTACCAGTTAATACTCTTCAAAAGAAGCGTGCGATTGCCCTTTGAAATGCCCTGTTTCCAGCAGCCTTTCAGGCAGCGCATTCCAGATCGTAAGGAAGCACATTTCTCTTTGTTGCCCCTCTAGTCTTGAATCTATGATCCCTGATTCAATTGGTGAAAGGTGGTTGATGTGAGGGTCAGTGTAAGAGTAGTCAAGTAGAAGTAACAGAAGACTAGGGTGAGGGTTTCAGCAGCAGATACATTGAGGCAGCGTTGGAGTCGGGCGATGAATTGGAGCCGGACGTTTGGAATTGGCAAGTCCTATTCTGTCCTGCCAGCATCCTAGTCTATTTTCCCCCATCCTTGGTCGCCTCTTTCAACCATTTTTAGTGTGATGGACCCAGTAGGAGCTGTAATGACATGAGTGAATATTTAATCTCATTTGAGTATGGAGGGAAAGGGGCTGGTTTAGCTCACTGAGCTAAATCGCTAGCTTTTAAAGCAGGCCAGCAGCACGGTTCGATTCCCGTACCAGGCGCCGGAATGTGGCGACTAGGGGCTTTTCACAGTAACTTCATTGAAGCCTACTCGTGACAAGCGATTTTCATTTTTTCATTTTCAAACTTGTACAGAAACCCTTGTTATTGTAATGTGACGTGTTCTGATTAATTTCGGAACAAGGCAGTGCTAATATACCATGAGCTCAAACACTTTGCCATTAGATGGCTAACCACAAATATTGAAAACTGCATTGCTTTTCTGTTGCACAAGTTCATTCTCCTGAATTCATGTTGCAGCACAATCTATTGATTTTTTTTGTTCATTTATGGGGTGTGGACGTCTGCTGGTTCGGCCCGCATATATTGCCCATCCCCAGTTGCCCATCAGAAGGTGGTGGTGAGTTCCCTTCATGAACCGCTGCAGTCCTTCAAGTGTAGGTACGCCCTCTGTGCTGTTAGGGAGGGAGTTCCAGGATTTTGACCCAGCGACAGTGAAGGAACGGCGATATATTTCGAAGTCAGGGTGGTGAGTGACTTTGAGGGGAATCTCCAGGTGGTGGGGTTCCCAGGTATCTGCTGCACTTGTCCTTCTAGATGGTGGTTGTGGGTTTGGAAGATGCTGTCTAAGGAACCTTGTTGCGTTACTGCAGTGCATCTTGTAGATGGTACACACGGCTGATTTTGATTTGATTTATTGTCACATGTACCGAAGTACAGTGAAAAGTATTTTTCTGCAGCCGAGGGAACGTACACAGTACATTCATAGTAGACCAAAGAATAATCAACAGAGAACATTGACAAATGGTACATCGACAAACAGTGATTGGTTACAGAGAGGAACAAGGGGTCAAACAAAGCAAATACATGGGCAAGAGCAGCATGGGACATCGTGAATAGCGTTCTTACAGGGAGCAGATCAGCCCGAGGGGAAGTCATTGAGGAGTCTTGTAGCTGTGGGGAAGAAGCTGTTCCTATGGGCAGCATGGTCGTACACGTGGCTAGCACTGTGGCTTCACAGCGCCAGGGTCCCAGATTCGATTCCCTGCCGTGCGGTCTGCACGTTCTCCCCGTGTCTGCGTGGGTTTCCTCCGGGTGCTCCGGTTTCCTCCCACAGTCCAAAGACGTGCAGATTAGGTGCATTGGCCATGCTAAATTGCCCCTTAGTGTCCAAAAAAAAAAGGTTAGGAGGGGTTATTGGGTTATGGGGATAGGGTAGAAGTGAGAGCTTAAGTGGGTCAGTGCAGACTCGACAGGCCGAATGGCCTCCTTCTGCACTGTATGTTCTGTGTATCTACAGTCCTGACAGATTATCAAGGGTTAGGAAATTGCCCTGCCGCTTTTGAGGTTATAATCTCCCCTATTTCACCTCCTTAAAGGCAATTTGTGAGAGGCAATAAATGCCGGCCTTGTTAGTGATGCACACATCCTCTGAATGAATAATAGAATCAGCTGATTTGTCATTCTTGTAGTTGCCTTCAAGAAATACCATGTAGTCAATTTATAAAATTAGCATTCATAACTATGGCAATTTTGACCCAAAAATAACTCTTCAGGGTGTGCAAAGGGGCTGTTTAGCACACTGGGCTAAATCGCTGGCTTTGAAAGCAGACCAAGGCTGGCCAGCAGCACGGTTCGATTCCCGTAACAGCCTCCCCGAACAGGCGCCGGAATGTGGCGACTAGGGGCTTTTCACAGTAACTTCATTGAAGCCTACTCGTGACAATAAGCGATTTTCATTTCAATATGTGTTCCATGAAAAAGAATGTTTTTTTCCCCCCCCTGCCTTTTTAGATGTAAGTTACGCTCAAGGCATGAATGACCTTGTTAGTCGCTTCCTGGAGGTGCTGGACTCTGAGGTGGATGCATACTGGTGCTCCACGTTCTACTTCGAGAAAATGTCTTTCGACTTCAAAGAAGAAGGCTTGATAAGGAAAATCAGTAAGTCCTCTTTAGCCGCATGTTCAGATTTGGGCTCTGACCTCTTTCTTTTATGTCTACCCACCTCTCCACTCCTCCTTTTAAGACTCCTTAAAACATGTCTCTTTGACCAAGTCATCGGTCCCAATATCTCGTTATGTGGTTGGGTGTCCATTTTGTCTGAAACCACTCCTGTGAGACATTTTGCTCCATTGAAGGTGCTATTTTATTGCAAGTGTTTGTTGGTTCTATTGCAAACTGCTCTCTAGGTGCACAGAGGGCATGTGGACATACAAATTAGGAGCTGGAGTAGACCATTCAGCCCCTCAAGGTTGCTCTGCCATTCCGTGGGATGATGACCGATCTGATTTCATCTCAGCTCAACATTCCCCCCCCCCCCCCCCCCCCCCCCCCCCCCGATAACCTTTGACTCCCTCGTTAGTCAAGAATCTATCTCCCTTTGCCTTAAAAACTGACCCTGCCTCCACCGCTCCGTGGGTAAGAGAATTCCAAAGATTCACGACCTTGGCAATTATTTGTACTTCCCGGTGTCACGTCAGGCAGGTGGGGCTGCCGCTTATGCTGCTGCTTGTTTAAATCTTGTATCTCACCCAATGCCAGTTCATAACACTCGTTACAAGTGTTGCTAGGACCTAGAAACATGAGGCTGAGGTATGACCTGATAGAGGTCGTCGTACTTATGAAGGGGTTCAATAGGATAAAAGAAGACTTTTCCACCTCCAGAGCATAACTCTAATAAGGAACGCAGGAGAAATCTGTTTGGAGTGATGAAAATATCATACCCACTACCACAGAAGCAGCTGAGGCAAAAGGTATTGATACATTTAAGGGGAATTTGTTAAGTAAACGAGGGAGAGAGGAGCAGAAGAATATGTTGATATATTTGCAACACAGATGGGAACCACCTTGCTTATGTTGGCACTTTGAAAGAGCTATCTATTTAGTTCAATGCCACAATGTCCCCGCCCCTCCCCAACCCAATGTTTTGCCCACATCCAATTTCTTTCTTTTCCAATATTTATCCTGGTCCCTTTTGAATCATAGAATCCCTACAGTGCAGAAGGTGGCCATCCGGCCCATCCAGTCTGCACCAATCCTTGGAAAGGACGCCTTACCCGGGCCCAAACCTCCACCCTATCCCCGTAACCCTAATATTTTGGACACTAAGGGGCAATTGTGTATGGCCAATCCACCTAACCTGCACCTCTTTGGACTGTGGGAGGAAACCTGAGCACCCGGAGGAAACCCACGCAGACGCGGGGAGAAAGTGCAAACTCCCCACTCACCCAAGGTTGGAATCGAACCCAGGTCCCCGACGCTGAGAGGCAGCAGTGCTAACCACCGTGCCACCCTATTGAAGTTACAATTGAATCAGCCTCCACTGCCCTTGCAGGCAGCGCGTTCCAGATGATCCACATTCAATCTTTAAAAATGAAACTATTCCCCCTCAACTCCGGTTCTTTTGCTAATTGCCTTAAATCTGTGTCGTCTGTTTATCGACCCTGCGACCAGTGGAAACAGATCCTCCTCGCTTCCTCAAAAGCCCTGGTGATTTTGAAAACCTCCGTTAAATCTCCCCTTAACCTTGGAGGATTGTGGGATCTCAATCATTGAACACGATAGGATCCTGTTTCCTATGGGAACAACCTCAGCTTCTCCAGTTCCTCCACAAAAACTGAAGTTCCTCCACCCTGTCACCATTCTTTTTCCAATTGCACAATGTCTTTGACTTGGTTACCAGTGTGCACATTATTGTTACGCGGGAATGGCCTGATCTGTGGGTTTTCTGTTCACTGCTGCTGTTTCACTGTTACAAATGTTGATACTTTGCTGCCATCTCCTGTCCAATAGCTATGCCATGCCGATTTTGGCACTGTTATTTCTGACTGAAAGCAATACCCTTGCAATCGAGGCTGCAGAGCTAGTGGACATGAAGGCCTTGGGGACGTAGCAGGAGAGGTTTACTAGAATGGTAGCAGGCTTGAGGTAGTTCAGTCACATGGAGAGACTGGACAAGGTGGGATTGTTCTCCTTGGAACAGAGGAGATTGTATTGCAGTGTTAATGTAAGTCTACTTGTGACAATAAGAAGATTATTATTACACCTACACACGGACATACGAGTTAAGAACAGGAGTAGGTCACTCGGCCCCTCGAGCCTGCTCCGCCATTCAATAAGGTCCCGGCTAATCTGATTGTAATCCCAACCCCACATTCCTGCCTACCTCCGATAACCTTTCACCCCCTTGTTTATCAAGAATCTATCGAGACTCTGGGCGCTATTCTCCGGCCTTGTTGCCGGTGAATAGCGGGAGAGGCCAAAATCGAGATCCACGGCGGGGGCCAAACAGTTTGCGATGCAACCAGCCCGCTCCCGTAGGCGAAATCGGGATCTCGCTGTAGCGTGGCGAGAAACCAATTATCACCACTTAAGCCCCATTTCCACACAGTCAACAAGAGCCACCCCATATCCAACGGCATCCCATCATTCAACGGTCTCTTCAGCAAGTGCTCACTTCAGTCCCGATTAGTCCTCCTTCTGAAAATGTAACCTGGCGGAAGAGCTTTTGCGGGGAGGTGAGTAGCCATCTTTGCTCACAGGCAAAGAGCCCGGGGGTGCTGGGAATGCCACCCCAGTGCTCGGCGGTGGGGGGGGGTGGGGTGAGGTGAGTGAGGGACCCTCCGCAGGGGTGGGCCGCCATGGGGTTGGAGGCACTGGAGGGGCAACCGGGGGCCAACCGCTTGTGGCACCACCATGCCAACCCCTGGATCCAAATCCCATTCCGAGGGCAACCCTTGTCCCTGCCCTTCTGTCCCACCGATCACCCATAACCCCCACCGACTGCTGAGGCCTTGTGTTTAAGTGAGCACTTGACACAACCCAAGTGGGTTCCCGTGGGTGGGCGGGCCATGAAGCACGTGAGAGTCATTGCCCAGCATCCCAATCACACCTTGATGCCTGGACACTGCACACACAGCAGCCAACATCCAAAAACCCAGAGGATGGAACACAGCTCGGGGCAGCACGGTAGCATGGTGGTTAGCATAAATGCTTCACAGCTCCAGGGTCCCAGGTTCGATTCCCGGCTGGGTCACTGTCTGTGTGGAGTCTGCACGTCCTCCCCATGTCTGCGTGGGTTTCCTCCGGGTGCTCCGGTTTCCTCCCACAGTCCAAAGATGTGCGGGTTAGGTGGATTGGCCATGCTAAATTGCCCGTGGTGTCCTAATAGTAAGGTTAAGGGGGGGAGTTGTTGGGTTACGGGTATATGGTGGATACGTGGGTTTGAGTAGGGTGATCATTGCTCGGCACAACAGCGAGGGCCGAAGGGCCTGTTCTGTGCTGTAGTGTTCTATGTTCTATGTAGCTCTGGGGACGTGTCCACAGCCGGAGGGTGAGTGAGCGCCAGGGTGGTGGCGGGGGGGAGGGGGGGGGGGGGGGGTGATGCTTGGAGAGATTGGCAAAGGGTCCAGGGGTCATCCTGCATTTGGAAGAAAATGACAGTGGCATCTTAATGGTTGTGCAAAAAGTTGTTTAATGTGTTGTATAATATCCCACTCATGGTGGGGTCCCGTACCCACCTCCCCCCTCCCCCCAAAAACCCAGTCCCAAGTCCCATGCCCATCTTCGAGTGGGACATGTCCCACAGAACCTCACCAAGGTCAACCTGGTACTGGATGATAACCCCAGCAAGGCGGACATTCTGTTGGCACCCTCAGCCATGCCGTCACCGACTGCGTAACGCCACGGACACCTCCATTCATGGTAACGCCACGGACACCTCCATTCATGGTGCTAACGCCACGGACACCTCCATTCATGGTGCTAACGCCACGGACACCTCCATTCATGGTAACGCCACGGACACCTCCATTCATGGTAACGCCACGGACACCTCCATTCATGGTAACGCCACGGACACCTCCATTCATGGTAACGCCACGGACACCTCCATTCATGGTGCTAACGCCACGGACACCTCCATTCATGGTGCTAACGCCACGGACACCTCCATTCATGGTAACGCCACGGACACCTCCATTCATGGTGCTAACGCCACGGACACCTCCATTCATGGTAACGCCACGGACACCTCCATTCATGGTGCTAACGCCACGGACACCTCCATTCATGGTGCTAACGCCACGGACACCTCCATTCATGGTGCTAACGCCGCGCACCAGATGCCTTCTGGAAATGAATGTGAGATTTAATGGGAGTGTACAAAATAATAAAGACTTATGAAACGTTGGTCAGTGCACACGGGGAAACGTTGCTCTTCTTTGAAATATTGCCATGGGTTTTCTTTGCAGCCACCTTAAGGGAGTGACTGGGGCATCCATTTAATGTCTATTTTAGAGGACAGAACCTTTGTCGGTGCAGCTCTCCCTCAATACTGCAACGGCAGTGTCAATCTATCGTGTGTGCTGAGGCCTCTGGATCGATGTTGCGGAAATAGACAATCTAGGCGATGGCAGCAGTACGATGTTGGAAGTTCATCTCACGATCAAAGTTGCAAACAGCCTGCCTTAATCTCAGACTGTTACCAGGGAGAAGGGTGGATAGCTGAGAAATTAAACAATCCGTTAAACTGAGGCTCTTTACTTGATGGATCTCTGAACCGTGTTCTGTTTAAGAATCTCTAGGATACATGACCAATGTTAGGGAATGATAGGCCACACACTGTCCCCGTTCCCTCTCCCCAGTGTTGGGCCAGGGGTGCTGAGATGCATTGCTAATATCGCTTGTCGCCACCTAACCCATACTGACTAGATCCTTTCCCACTCATTTCTCAAACTCTGGTAGTCCACGTTGGAAGGCACCACCCTGGAAGACATGCTCTTGTGCAGTTGGGTTTTTGGGTCACTTATTTTATGTCCACTGTTGGCAGTCGCTCCATCATATGCAGCTCCGTCATCTGAAAGGGTTCATGCCGGGAAGGAAAGAACAACGTATCTACCTACGATCTTTAACGTGATGATACATCCCATAGCGCGTAACAGGAACGTTATATAACAAGTATAGAACATAGAACAGTACAGCACAGAACAGGCCCTTCGGCCCTCAATGTTGTGCCGAGCAATGATCACCCTACTCAAACCCACATATCCGCCCTATACCCGTAACCCAACAACCCCCCCCCCCCCCCCCCCCCCTTAACCTTACTTTCTAGAACACTATGGGCAATTTATCATGGCCAATCCACCTAACCCGCACATCTTTGGACTGTGGGAGGAAACCGGAGCACCCGGAGGAGACCCACGCGCACACGGGGAGGACATGCAGACTCCGCACAGACAGTGACCCAAGCTGGGAATCGAACCTGGGACCCTGGAGCTGTGAAGCAATTATGCTAACCACCATGCTACCCTGCTGCCCTATGATACCAAGCCACATGAGTTATGAGGTCAGATGACCAAATGCTTGGCCGAGGAGATAGGTTTGAGGAGTTCCTTAAAGGAGGGAATGGGATAGTGAGGTGGAACAATGTAGAGAGGAAATTCCAGGGCTTGGGCCCGGCAACTGGAGGCACGGCAACCAGTGATGGAGCAATAATAGTCGGGAATGCACAAGAGGCCAGAATTAGAGGATGATCACAGGGTTGCGGGGTGGGAGTAGATTACAGACATGGGGTGGGGTTGGGGGAGAAGGGGGCCATGGAGGGATTTGAAAACAAGGATGAGATTTTTTTAATCATGATGTTGCTCGATTGGGAGGCAATGTAGGACAGTGAGCAGAGAGGAGTAGGACGTTCTGCTAATTGGCTCCATCTTCATACCCACATAATTATTCCTATTTAAGTTTAAAACACTCGTCTTGATCTCTCTCTGTCGTTCTCTATCTGTCTTTGTCTGTCTCTGCCTGTCTCTCTCTGTCTCTGCCTGTCTCTCTGTATCTCTCTCTGTCTCTCTCTCTCTCTCTCTACCTCTCTGTCTCTGTCTCTCTGCCTGTCTCTCTGTCTCTACCTGTCTCTCTGTATCTCTCTCTGTATCTC